>NC_056735.1:1995550260-1995850260 GCF_019279795.1 Protopterus annectens
CACTGAATTTGTAGATGAAACACTGAAATGTAAAGTTGTTTGCCAGTAACAGCCTCTTCATAGGGTTACCACCTGTCCCACTTTGTGAGGGACAGTCCCTCTTTGGGCAGTTGTGTCCTGACAAAAAATTGTAAAAATGGCAAATGTCCTGAGATTTTAGGACAACATTATTTCCTATATTTTATGTAATAGTTGCATAAAACAGCTATTCTGTATCTAAAATTCCTAAATGTTATAAGAAACAGAATAAGCAACTAAAATGCTACAAGAATAAGCTTTTATTTAGGCAAAAACTTTAAGTTCTAACCTTTGTACTGACCTTGGGTATGTGCCGGCTTGTAAAATCTGATGTTTGTACCAAAAATGTCCCACTTTGGCCATTTGAAAAGGTGGCAACCCTACCTCTTCATTATTTAGAAATCTCTTTAATACAGAATTATTTGGATGAATTTTACTTCTGCAGAGATTGTGCTTATTGACTGATATTAGTAGATTGTAATGACAGCAATCTGAGTGGCCTTTTATGGTTAAAATGTTCGGAAATGGGCAGTTTTGTCATTATTGGGTCATGCTTACTGGAAAAACATTCAAAACTACAAAATCAAAATGCACACTAGCAAGTGGTGCTTTATTATACAAGGAATATTTTAGTAGCAAAAGATTTTAATATTATGGGGAAGTCATTCAAAATACACAGTCATTTTTCTTGTTATACAAAAGGGGTGATCTATTTAGCACAATGTCACTTCTGTCCTGCTTTTTATGTAGGTAAGACCACCTGGAAATTGAGTGAGCATGTATATGAACACCTTTTAAATATTAAACATAAGAGAGATACAAATGCGTTATTTAAACATGTACATGACTTTGGGAGTCATGATTTCAAATTTTTAGTATTAGAACAGATGATACAAGATCCTCAGGAAGGGTTACTAAGAAACATCTTAAAATTTGTAAATTTAAATGGCAAGTTTTACTGAATACATGGATTCATCAAGGAATTAATGAGACTTGTTCCATTTATTTAAAGTTAAGACATTACACTGTGGCTAATTACAGTTAATTGAATTATGATGTGTTAATTGCTTGTTTATGAATTTGTATTTAAGATGATTGTTTGATGTGAATTTTATTCTGAGGAAGTTCCAATGTGGGAACGAAAGTGCTTACCCTATTTTATCTATTAAATCTTGGATTTTGCTGAAATGAAGCCTGCAGATCAATTCATCTTGAATCCAGCCGATAAATACTCCAAATAAAGGAAAACAATGCTGTAAAAAGCTAAAAGATATCAATTTATTTAAGCCACAAACCAATGTAGCTTTTCATCGGCAATTTTTCACCAACTTTTTCAGAAATTTAAAATATCACGCCACTAATGTGGCGTACTTTAATATTCTTTAAAATGACATGTGATCAACACGCCCTCTTTCATTCAAGTGTAAAAGTGCAGGTAAAATATTTGGTTAAAATCTAATATATTCTAATATAACATATACCAATTATTAATCTGTTGTTTGTTGCTTGAAAAATCACTGTTGGATACAATAAGATCCCCTAGGCATTTCCAAAAATTGCAACATTGAAGCAGCAAGCATTCAAACTACTTTTGGTTAAAATACTAAATTATTAATTCCACTTAAAAATAAACTCTTCAACTTATTAAAACAAACTCACTAATACACAACTACATAAAGTAAACTCATAACTTATATCTATATCTAACCTGAACAAATGTAAATATGTAAATATATATATATATATATATATATATATATATATATATATATATATATATATATATATATATATTTATCTTCTCAATACGAAAGTCCCATCATGTTCTACCTATCCAAACTTCTCAATTTTAATACACTGTTAATAGACAGCATACTATTTAAACCTGGGAAATGGTAAGCTTCTAATTTTAACATACTGCATTTGTACATGCCAGTTCTAGCAATAAGGCTCTTAGGTTTCATTTTCAGGATGCTCTTAATCTCGCATCCATATTAAAAGTAGTGATGAAACTGCAGGAGTAGATACTGCTGGTATAAATGTTTTGTGGAAACAAATTTATTTCCACAGAACATTTATACCAGCAGTATCTACTCCTGCAGTTTCATCACTACTTTTAATATGGTTGCCACAGAACATTTATACCAGCAGTATCTACTCCTGCAGTTTCATCACTACTTTTAATATGGATGCGAGAGAAATAGTTTCAATCATTAAGAAGAATTGGTGTCTACTTACTTCAGACAGTCTAGGCTTTTCCAAGTTAGGATCCTATCCTAAAGTTATCCTTAGGAGAGGCCCTAATATTAAGAACATCCTGGAAACGAAACCTAAGAGCCTTATAGCTAGGACTGGCATGTACAAATGCAGTATGCATAAATACTGCCGGTTTGTTAAAGCAGGCACCTATTTCACGATTAGAGATATCAAATATAACATCAAGGGGAGATTTAATTGTTCAAGTGGACATGTGGTTTATCTGGCCAAATGTTCGTTGTGTCCTGTATATTATGTAGGCAAAACGGACCGGAGGTTACAAGAGCGGCTATATGAGCATCTATATGCTATCAAGAAAGAGAAAATGGATAATGCTTTGGCGAAGCACATTAAGGAGAACCCTGACCATGAATTTAATTTCATGGTGATAGATAAGTTATTTCCGGATAATATGGGGGTGTCCTGAATCATTGATGTTGGAACTTAAGGAATTGATGTGGCAGTTAAAATTAGAAGCTTACCATTTCCCAGGTATAAATAGCATGCTGTCTATTAACAGTGTATTAAAATTGAGAAGTTTGGATAGGTAGAACATGATGGGAATTTCGTATTGAGAAGATGATTTTATATATATATATATATATATATATATATATATATATTTTTTTTTTTTTTACATATTTACATTTCTATGGGTTAGATAGAGATATAAGTTTTGAGTTTATTTTATGTAGTTGTGTATTAGTGAGTTTGTTTTAGTAAGTTGAAGAGTTTATTTTTAAGTAGAATTAATAATTTAGTATTTTAACCATTAGTAGTTTGAATGTTTGCCGCTTCAATGTTGCAATTTTTGGAAATGCCCGGGGGGGGGTCTTATTGTATCCAACAGTGGTTTTTCAAGCAATAAACAACAGATTAATAATTGATATATGTTATATTAAAATATATTAGATTTTAACCAAATGTTTTACTTGCACTTTTACACTTGAATGAAAGAGGGCGTGTTGATCACATGTCATTTTAAAGAATATTAAAGTATGCCACATTAGTGGCACGATATTTTAAATTTCTGAAGAAGTTGGTGAAAATTTTTCCGAAGAAAATCTACATTGGTTTGTGGCTTAAATAAATTGATATCTTCTAGCTTTTTACAGTGTTGTTTTCCTTCATTTGGAGTATTTATCGGCTGGATTTGAGGTGAATTGATCTGCAGGCTTCATTTCAGCAGTTTGTCTTGTTTCAGTTGGAGTCGTTCAAACCTCGGATTTTAGTTGGCTTGCCTATTCATTTTTGGTGTTGCTGCTTTGTTACCACAGGTTTTCTTTTTATTCATAAAACTGAGATGTGACTTTGAACTTCAGGAAACAACCATAATGGTCTCAGTATTCATTAAAAGAAGAAAGAAAGGCATTTTGGTCAACAAAATGGGAAAAAGTGTTAAAGGTGTCTGCGTGCAAAATAAAACAGCAAGGAAAAAAAATCCAAAAGAACGAATGCTCCATGATCACTGCAGACCGCACCACATTTTTTTAGAGCAAGTACATAAGCACTTTCATTGGTAATTATTAAACTTCTTCAGATAACAGAAATGAAGTGATGCATTGCTATTTAAAAATGTTTAAAATCACATGACACCTTTGCGCCAAAAATTTTAAAGCAACAAAGTAACTAAAATGCAGTAAAGTTATTAGTATTATAAAAAAAAAAGTTATTAAAAATACATCAATTTTTAAAACAATAAAATCATTTTAAGAATATTACACAAAAATGTATTATAGTTTATTTTAAAAACTTCTAATGCTGATAAGTTTTTAATTTCAGTAAACAAGTGACAGATAGAGTCCCATTAAGTCCAGTGGGGTTATCTGCATTAAGACATAATTGCCATAACAATTCTTTTTTTCTCAAAAATGGATCCCCCCTGGAGTACACATCAAGCTGATCTGACACCACAAATTTAAAATAGTGCTCCAGGCATTCACTTAAATGCTTAAACAGGGCATTATCATCATTTTTTTAATGATTCTGATGGCATACAAATATTTGTAAATTCTTTCTATCAACATGCTTTCAGTCCTTCCTATGTAGAATGCTGAACAGTTCTGACATTGGGCCATATAAACAACCCCTTTAGACAGACAGCTTGTCTGTCATTAATATAATATGTTTCTTTATCTATTACAACATGATCTGCACACAAGATGCTTTTACAAAACTTGCATGAACCACATTTAAGCATACCTTTCTTCATACCATCCTTGTTTTTTATACTTGATCATTCAAGCAATTTTTCATACTAATGTCCTTCTTATAGATGACCAAATGCCCTTTTAAAAAGTTCATTCTTAAGTCTGTGCTGTCATATACTACTGCCCAATTTTTATTCAACACTCACCTAATGAATTCAGAGTCCAATAAAACTAAAGGCATTGTATGTGATGTCAAAAAATGGGATTTCAAAGAGCACTAGTTCAGATTTTTCAATACAAAAATACAGTTATGTCTGCCACCAGCAGGTTCTCTTTCCTCATTGACCTTAGTACATTTCACTACAAATCTGTATTTTTGCCTTATGCACAGTAAATATTAAGTAACAAGGTCTAAATTGCATTGACAAAAACAGTATTGTATTGTTAAGTTATTACATTTTCACTGAACAGGAGCACATGTCAAACAATTTGCAAGCAGTTCCTCATAATTAAACCCTCATTCGATGTAAAAGCACAGTACATTTCAAACTGCATTGCAGTTGACCTTTACAACATTATGACAGGCACTGTTAATTGCCCTGTTAATGACTATTACATGTTTTATAAAGTTTTTCTTACTTTTGGATGTCTGAGCTATCCTAGATAATTTGCCACCTGTCACTTCTACTCGCAAATCAGTATGGTGCAGCTCAAACTTCCAGCTTACATTCAGGATGATTTACAAGTTTAATATGCAAATTAGGCTAATTTGTATGCATATCGATGACTTATAATATAAAATAAATGTGTTATAAGGTACATCACCGTATTCTGGATTTTCTCAGATTGTGAAGACTTGTGCCATACTTCATGAATGAATCTGATAAGGCATGAATGCACTAGAGACATTTACAAACTCCACAGCAGTCTGCAGCAATGCCAAGCTGTTTGCAGGCATGTGCTGCTTGGCTAAAACTAGCTAATACAGAGATATAGCAGTAAAATTCAAATTGGAGTCATTCGGGTTTCAGGTTGCAATGAATGTGAAGGTTAATCCCTAGACATCCAGGTCTGTATGTCACACCCTAAATAGTAATACATATACAAAAAGTCCTAGAAATACTTCCTCACTTTAGTATTGGCTTTTTTTCTCTACTACCTATTAATAGAAAAACAATGAAGATAAAAAGTGATAGGTCACACTTTAATGCATGAAAGCAGATACCAATAAAGTCAGATATAAGAAAATGTAAATGTTAGGAAGCAATATCACTGGCAACACTGAAATCATTTAGATAAAGTAAGAAATAATCCATTACTAATTGTATGCTCTGAAAAGTGTTCCTCTTTATGAAAAAACAGGGTGTGTCAAATCATTTGGGGTTATACCAAAACCTGTCAGTGCATCAATACCTGGTCTATTGACCATGCTAGTGAAAAAGGATTTGGTCAAGGTGATGTCACACCCAACAGGGAGGGGTTCTATTCCTAGTTAATACTGCCCTCAAAATGCTTTCTTCATTCTTGTTCTGGCTTTATGAATAATGGCAGCATCTATGAAGGCACAAGGCCGCAGTCTTGGCTGATCTGAGAAAGAGACCTTATGCATGCTGTACCATCTGCATGACTCTCATCTGGAGAAAATCCAGGCATGCACATGTACCAATACTTAGAAAATGATCAGTATCTGGCAGAAGTTGGGTGACCACCTGTCTACCCTGACAGGTATAACTGGTCCGGTCAGCAGTGACATCACAGGTACGATGGCTTGCAAAAGCATAGTGTTGACCAGCTTGTGAAGTGGGTTGATCATGTTCTGATGAGAATTCTACAGTAAGTAGAATGTTTAATCCATATAAAGCTGGGACCCCAGCCATAAACAAACTATACAATAGAAGGAGGAAGCCACTACATGATAGAGCAAAATCCCAAAAAGGGAAGGCATCTCTGATCAGTATTAGCAAAAAACTACGGGCACTCATAAAATCGTCTAAGGCCAGCTTCGAGAGAAAAATTGCACAGGACACTAAGGATAATCACAAGGCATTCTTTAGTTATGTTAGGAACCTGGGTGGGAATTCCCAGATATGCTCAGAATTAGTCCAAAATGACAAAAAATACACCGAGCCCACAGACATTGCCAACATCCTAGCTGACAGGTTCAGTGCAAACTTCTCCCCCTCTCCCCACCAAAAGGGCAAATATCTATCCCAACAGAGTGCTGCCCCCTGACATCTCAGATGCTCAGGTAAGAGCCGCCCTCTCCAAAGCAAAAAACACAGCATCAGTGGGACCAGATGGCGTCCCGGGATGCGTCCTACATGAACTCCAAGAAGAGCTAAACCCAAACATAAAACTACTGTTCAATATTAGCCTTACTACAGGATATGTACCCAAAGACTGGCGTACAGCAACAGTGATCCCTCTCCACAAAGGTGGTGCCTCAACGGATCCTGGAAACTATCGCCCCATAAGCCTGACTAGCTTGGTCTGCAAAGCTATGGAAAGGATCATCATGGACCTCATAAATAAAGATATTGGGGACCTACAGACACTGGATCCTACCCAGTTTGGCTTTGTTAAGGGCAGATCCTGCCTCTTAAACCTGGTTGATTTCTTTGAAACAGTCACCAAGGCCATTGACGAGGGGAAGGTGGTCCACACAGCCTACCTGGACTTCGCAAAAGCCTTCGATACAATACTCCACTCGGGCATTATAGATAAGCTCACCAGCTTAAATATAAACCCCTATGTCACTAGATGGGTTGCAAACTGGCTCAAGGACAGAACCCACATGGTTAGAATTGCTGGAGCCATGTCAGACTCCAAACCAGTTACAAGTGGCGTCCCACAAGGCTCGGTCCTGGGACCTCTCTTGTTCGGTATATATTTCTCGGCGGTACAGGCCAACACGGAAGGACTGTGGCTGACCAAGTTCTCAGATGACTGCAAACTGGGTGCCATAATCAACTCTCCAGCTGACACAAGCATCCTCCAAAAGGGCCTAATAGAAACAGACAACTGGTGCCAGAGCCATGGCCTCAAGCTAAATGCCAAAAAGTGTATAGTCATCCCCTTTGGCAAAAACAAAGTGCCCACAAATTACCACATAGGTGGCAATCCATTAAGTACAGAAGTCATTAGGGAACTGGGGACCCAAGTTGATAGCAATCTCTCATTTGACAACCACGTGGCCAAAGTGGTTAGAAAAACATTTTATATAGCCCACCTAATCATGAAGGGATTCACATCTAGATCAGGGGAGGTCATCGTACCTCTTTAATCATCCCTCATCAGGCCCATAATTGAGTACAATGCCCCTTTTGGGATGTACCTTACCAGACACCTGCAGCAACTGGAAAGACCCCTAAAGTACCTCACCAAGAGGATCAAAGGGCTCAAACAGATGCCATATGCTGCCCGGTTAAAGAAACTCCAGCTCTACTCAGTGGCATACCGCCTGCTCAGAGGCGATCGGTGCCTGACATATAAAGCCATGTCCAACCTGGAATTAATGAACATGCTCCACCTCAGAAAATCCAAATCCCATCGAGCTACGCGCTCGAGAGACTTGAACCTCAGCACTGAAATAAATAGGACATGCTGGAGGGACAGATTCATAACCCAGAGGCTCCCTTCACTCTTGAATAAAATCCCAGTCCAGGTTAGGCAGAGTCCCACATTGACTCTCTTCAAGAGGAATCTTGATGAGTGGATGGGAGATCGTAGGTTTACCCCGGCTATCACTTCTGTGTCACTGCTAGACAGAGGCACAGTATACTAACCTCAAAAAAAGGCATAGCAAAATTAATTTAAAATGGGTGGCGAAAGCCAAAGACACTCTGGCTAGGCTTATAAATGCCCTAGGGCAGATAGCCTAGTATGAACCTATGAACCTATGAACCTATGAACCTATATATATATATATATATATATATATATATATATATATATATATATATATATATATAATACACATATATCTATATATATATATATATATATATATATACACACACACACACACACACACACACACACACACACACACACACACACACACATATATAGATAGATAGATGAAATACTACAGAGGGTTAGAAAAAACTTGTACAAGTACATGCCCTTCATCAGTCAGATATCTTAACTTTCCAATATGCACTTAAGGAAATGCATTAAGAAAAGATAAATTAATACCATTTCACAGCTTCACAAAAAGTGGTGTAGAAATAAAGACAAATCAATGAACTTAAAAAATTCCACACCGAGCACTAAAGCAAGGTTCTGGACCCAATATGAGTATTTTAAGCACTTTGTTCTTCGTAATATAATTAAAGAATGAAAGCTCTTAAAATACATCATGGGTTCAGAGCCTTACCTTGGTGATCAGTGTATTTTTTTAAATACCATTTTATGTAATCAGACATCCATCTGTTCATGACAGAGAAAAAATACTGTTGCTACCTATTAAGGTTACAGTAATAAATTAAAATGTCAGTAAAGAATATGAAATTTGTAATGTGTCCAGGTAACTCTGTAAATGTGTTAGTAATGTTGAAATATCAGTAATGCTGACTGCATGTAATATAGTTATAAAATAATACTTGCAGTTACAGATATAAAGAATTGTGTAGCATTGCACTGAAAAAGTTGTAAGAACATTTCCAATTATTACAAGAAGACAGGTTCTGTGACAGGTAACTACATATAACTAAAATGAATTGCTGAGCTTAATTGCTTGTTCATAGGATTTCTTGCAGCACATACAGCATGGCTGAAATGACACTCACCACACCCTAGACAGATTGACTATTGGGGGAGGAGAGGGGGGTTACTTTGATTTAATAATGAACAGCAAATACATGCATTTTTTTAAATAAAAGACAGACCTGCATTCATACCCCTTCAGTAACCTACACAACGCAGTAGAATATTTCAGTACTGAATTTTAACAGTTCAACAGTTACAATCTCACAGGATAAGACAAAACGAAAATGAATACAGGGAATATAAGACATATCTGTATATGTGAAATGCAGTCAAATACAGGGAAACAAAATTATCCTTCTCTCTTTTACTTCTAGCTGAGGAAGAAATACAATACAGTTCCCCACAATAAAAGAGAAGAACCAACAGGCTTCTTGGGATTTTTGGTAAGAGTAACAGGTGTCCACAAGATATTTATTACTTAACTAACCATAGTAGAAATTAGTACACATAATTCAGGGTAGCATAAGCAGTAGTATAGCAATACATTTTAAACTGATTTCAGTGGTAATCCTGCAAACAACTGTTGTTATACCTTTGCAGCTGAAAGAAATTACAAGGAAGACAGG
Organism: Protopterus annectens; assembly: GCF_019279795.1. Taxonomy (NCBI): domain Eukaryota; kingdom Metazoa; phylum Chordata; order Ceratodontiformes; family Protopteridae; genus Protopterus; species Protopterus annectens. Next base: position 1,995,560,021 of record NC_056735.1, read on the forward strand.
AACAGTTCAGGGAAAATGTGTTGTGCTGCCATTTGTAAGCATGATCACCTGCCGTAGTTAGTGATTTCTTTCATGTTTAATGACTGTGGACTGTAAAATGTGTTTGAAATATATGGGACTGAAACACCAAACTATTCCAACAGAAAAAATCAACTGCCATTTAAATTCTTCACGAGTATGCATAAACAATACTCATACACATTTGCCCAAGTTAAATAAGCACTTCCCCAATCAGTGCCCCCCCCCCCCCACAAAGTGTACATATCAGCACTTCTCATACAAAGCTGTACTTCAATATAGGTATGTTTCTCAATGGTCTATCGATTAGATACCTTGCATTGCAACAGTATTGTGTGGAATTATTGTATTTTTATGTTTTCTTTCTCTCTCTTCTCCACCCCTTTTTTCTCTTTTATTTATTAGTTTGCTAAGGCATTTCTTTTTACCTTGTTGTTTTGCTTCTCTCTCATTTTATTTTTCTTTTATACAGGTTCAAATTACTCAGGAGCAGAGCAGATAAGTGCCCCTCAGAGTAGGGAGAGATCACCCTCTGCCTGTCTGGGGTTGTTCTCACAGGGTCAGAGTGGAGGTGTCGGTCCTGCAGGCACTGTGGCACATGGCAGCCTGGCAAGCTTCATTGAATGGGGACTTCAGAGTTTGGTTGAGGATGTACTGGAACAGCTAGTGAACAGGAGAATTACACCACTTGAAGCCTCTCTTTAGTATGTAGAAAACATGCTCACCCACTTGGTGCAAACCACCATGCCAACAGAGGCCCTTGCACCCTCAACATCGAGGACCTCCACTGCAGCACACTTTGGCAGCTGACATGTTTGAGGTTATGTGGACAGGGAACACAGCTGGGACTTCCTCAGCCCTTCTTCCCTTAACATTTCTCCTATATCCTCTTCCCTATTTCCAAAGCACACTACTATCTTAAAAAAAAAAAAAAAACTTTTGAAAAATAGGGAGTCGATCCACTGACAAAAACATGCTGCCCATCCCCTCCTACCTTCCCCAGCTCAAACACTCTTTGTGTTTCCCCTGTGTGTTCCCCTCTTTGTTTGCCTACCTTCCCGGACATCGAAAACAATATTGTGGGGAGGCTGCACCCCCCACCCTAAATATATAGGGCAAAAACTCCAATATTCACTGTACTGATAACCCACAACATGCACCCCCATGTCCAGGAGTTTCACTCATTAGAGCATTCGCTTATATGAACTTTCATTCATATAATATAGACCCATAAATTACAATACTGTGAAATAGTTCACAAGTATGCAAAGACAACCTTTATGTTGTTTATTCATTAAGAAAAAAGGACATGATTATAGAAATTGCTAAACATTTCTGTATTTAATGCAACTACATTATGTTGACATTATTTGCATGTCCAAGTAGCACTGCTGTTCGTAGATGCATGTGCCACACTTGTGTAGCACCAGACTATGAACACCACCCTTAAATGTTACTGTTTCTTTTAACTTTCCTTTCCACTCAGTATCTTTATTATGTTCCACATGGTCTTCATAAATATTTCTTAAAAAATGTTTATTTCATCTTGCTTTGGTGATGTTTCTATTCCTTTAGCATTGTTTCCCAGTTCTTATAAAACTTTTTGGGGTCATCAGTAAAATGCTTAGTTTGTACTTTTCCTTTATATTTATCTTCATATAAGTTTTTCTGTCTGTGCTCATCATACCGGTCAACCTCTTACAGCAAGAAATCTGGACAAAGCCATAAATAAAAGTAGGACAAAGGCCCAAAAATATAGACAATTTTTAATTATTGCTCTTACAAACTTTGAAAGTTGATAGAATGACAAGTTTAACATTAGCATGAATTTTCTGAATTGAATGGAGTCTGAAACTGAAATGTCTGTCATTATTTTCTAACCTCAGTCTTTAATAATTTGCCACTAAATTACCAGAAAACCACAATTTTATTAAAAACAGACCAAAAATATGAGGAAAAAATCTGGACATTCTGCGAAAATCTGTACAGTTGAGAGGTATGCCACCAATATATTTAGTTTAATATTGGCAATAGTCTATGAGAGATCCTGGTCTGTTCTGATACTGTACATTACTTTTATCACATCTATTTTTCTAAGCATTTTTGGTGATCTATTTCCTCTTCTATATTCTCCTAACTGTGACACTTCGTGTCTTAGTTCTTTTATAGTTTTCTCTTTTCAGTGCTTCCATGATAGCATTTTAATCCTCCTCTTCCTTTCCCTTTTTACTCTGTATTTTATGGTAAGACTTAATCTGTTATTAGTGCTGCTGTGCAGTAATATAGCCTGTTTACTTCTGTTATATCATATGATTTTCTGTTAATAGTTTTGATTACTTTGTTCATCTGTTTTATTAGACTTCTTGCATTTTGGGTCTTACTTATTTTCTGTAATCTGTTTCTTTCATCAAGGTTAATATATCTATACTTCTGTATTAAATCGATCAACTCTTCCCTTAGATCAATTTCTTGTAAACTAAGGGTACATTCTTTGCTCTATGTTTCCTGCAGGCATTGCATAGAAAGTTCTAGAATGACTTCCTGTGACATATCTTCCTCAGTTGCATCATGTATCATCTATTACTCATTTATATGGGAAGTCATTTGCCCATCACTCCACAATATTACTTGAATCAGTTGCCACTTTCTCCTGGTCCTCCCCTTACTGTGCAACTCTGACTGAACTTTTGTACTGGTTTCATACTGAACGTTCCATAGCATCATCATGTGTTAAGTGATCAGATGCTTCCCATTCCACTTGTTTCTCCTTAATTTGGGGACTTACTGTGTGGTGGTGATGTGGTAGCATTGTCGCCTCACAGTAAGACGTTGTCCTGTTCGATTCTCAGCTAGAGCGTCTTCTGTGTGGAGACATGCGTGAATGGGCATATCTTCGTTGAAGGTTGTGCATCAGGGCCAGCAACTCGGCACATAAAAATCTACTGCCAATCATTAGCGGACTGGAGTTCCGCTGTGGCGACCCCTAACTGGGAAAAGCCGAAAGACACAACAACAACAACTGTGTATAGTAGCTGTTTGTGGGTGAAAATGACTGATCATGTCATTGTTTGTCCAAGTTAAAACATTTTCTTTACTGACTTTGAAGAACTAAGTTGTATTTGTATAAAGGAACATAGAATTCTTCACCATGGCTATTGTTGGTGAGGCGCAACACTGAAGTGCACTGTTGTGGCCATTTTTATAACAAACATCTATGGTTTTCACAGTCAACAAAGTGGTTGTAACTGATATATACAAGGTCTGACTGTGGAAGAAACTGGCTGACCCTATTTCCATTTGGAAATATAAAATAGATATTGATCTATTTTTGCAGAGTCAGTGAGCATTTTGGTGTGTTAAGCTGGAATATTTTACTGTGGCTGCTATACTTTTGGTGAAACAAATGTAAAGTACATTTCTGTAGATATTATTACTTTAAAATATTCAGACGTCTGAGGTCTACACAGTCAAGAAAGTGTCAAGCAATTATTGGGTAGAGGAGCTTCTATGGATGAGGTAAATGACAATGATTTTATGATCATGTTAAATAGTGAGTAATTTTGTTTAGAGGGAAAGGTGTACCTGTGTGAAGCAAGAAGGAACACTTTACTGTGCTTTGTTAAAATTACAATTAGGCATGAAGTGTACCCATTTAATAAAATAAATGCAATTGATGAAATTTGCAGATTAAAACAACTTAGCTGTACTCTTGCTTGTTGATAGATAAACATTATCTGATTTGGCTTTGCAGGTACAGTGTCATATATTATATTACATTGCTGTAATTGGTGTAAAATGCTCATCACTATGACTTATGCATTTAAGTGGATCTGGGAGCTGCAGCATTATATCTAAGAGTAACATGTTGGGCATATTATATTTCACTTTCCATCATAAACATCAACACTGTACACACTACGTGGCCATATTTGCTAGTTTGGGTAGGACATGTGAAAGCAATGAATCACTGACATGGTTATGCAGCGAGTAGTATTGCCATCTCACAGAGTAATTGGCTGATGTTCATTATGTATGGAGTCTGCATAAACTCTTTGTTTCTGCCTAGGCTTTATTCAAGTTCTCTTTTCTCCACCACCCCAAAGACATTCTGAAATTGAAATGCTGTTTCTTCAACTTGCCTGTATGCAAGCAAACAATGTGAGTAAATGTGTACATCTGTGTGTGTGTGTGTGTGTGAGCGAGTGTGTGTGAGTGTGTGTGAGTGTGTGTGTGTATATGTGTATGTGTCTCTGTGTCTGTGTGTCTGTGTGTGTCTGTGTGTGCGTGTGTGTGTGTGTGTGTGTGTGTGTGTGTGTGTGTGTGTGTGTGTGTGTGTGTGTATGTGCATGTGTGTGTTTGTGTATCTGTGTGTTTGTGTGTTTGTGTGTCTGTGTGTGTGTGTGTGTGTGTGTGTGTGTGTGTGTGTGTGTGTGTGTGTGTGTGTGTGTGTGTCTGTGCATGTGTGAGTGTGTGCACGCACGCATATGCGTGTGTATTTGTATATGTGTTTTGTGTGGGTACACTGTGTAACAGACCTAAGTATCTGTGTGCAATGTCACTATATGTTGGTATGTTTCAAAAACTAATATCAGTGATTGCAGTTATGCATACATATAATATTCTTGGGCACCAACATAAACCTTCTGGATGATAGTAAAAAATGAGTAATTATCTTCCAAAAATAACATCTAAAATGCAACATAGAACATCTAGACCTACAGATATTCTGGGGATAGTGGTCCTCAGAGCCTTAGGTTTATAAGGAGATGTTAACATAGGCTTAGTAGGGCCCCACGTTCCACCTTTGCCATGAGTATCACCCTAATATAAAACCAGCCCTGCTCTTAGGTATGCACAAAATGTGACTATATTTGGTGGATAGGGAGAGAGTATAAATTGATTATTTCACTTTCTTCAAAATACAACTTCAGATGTGTATAAAGAATGTTGCTGCAGCTTCTCTAAGTGCAATGTACTTTCCAGAAACAACATGATGATCATTATTTTTTTTTCACTTTCCTCTGATTTAAATATTCAATGTGTATACAGTGGCTTGTATTTTGAAAGGGTAAAGGTAGGGAGTAATGCTGTATATATCTGTCTAACAGCAACAAGTTGAAATATATTGCTGTGTCCAAATGTGCATCAAGTGGGTTGTCATTTGGAGGGGCATATCCATCTGGCAGCAGGAAATACATTACTGTGGCAAGGTGTTCTTTTGAGTTTGTTCCACCCTAATATCAGTGGTGTATAACGAGGTAGGTTGTCTCTGGGTAGGGACAAGGAGGTATGAGTGTATATGTATGACAGCAGCTACTTGAAATATATGATTTTAACCATGTGTTCATTAACTTTCATTTGTAAGAGCAGAGAGATGGAAATAGGCAATATTCCTTGTCAAGATTTATATATCCTTGCAAGAATTTATCTTCTCATTTTATTGGGATCTACTATTTTCTCAACTTTGTACATTTAGCATTGAACATATGGTATTTTTTTCATGAAAAGGGAGCATTTCTTTCCTTGCTCATGATTTTTATTCATCCCATCATTGTATAAAAAGGCTGGAAAACAGAAGTAAGATTTGCCTCAGTGTATCAGGATGTCCATGGTTTCTGGAGGCTAGTGGCCTCCAGACCACCGTCTTAATTGAATTATTTCTTTTATAGATATTCTGACTAGTTAGGATGTAATGAAAACTTAGAGGAAAAAGCTGAAGAGTGTGACAGAGCACAACTAAAACAAAAAGAAGCACTCAGTCTGAAAACGAGGAAAAACAAGGATAAGAGAAATTGGATGGAGCACCAGGGTGGTGATGGTGGTGGTGGGGACAGGTGAACAGCAAGAGGTGCACCATGGTGTACTTTGTCTATGGCTCTATCCACTTAAGGCTGGCACTGATCCACAGTACAGTGTAGGCACAGTTAGTACAATAATCTATTTTGCTTCTAAACCATTCAGTTCCATTTAGATCACTAGTGTGTCCTTATGAACCTGAACCACAGATGCATTCCAAAATGAATGCATATTTTGTTTTTCTACAGTCATATATAGATGGCTGTTCTTTTAAATTGGTAGTGCATTCTTGTACCTTTTCTTCTGTAAAGATATATTACTTTTGATGTGTGCCACATCTAAGTTATTATGGTAGATTGCTCAGCATCTGTTCTTTCTCCATTGATCCGATCTATTAACAGTATAGATTACAACCCACACATGCTGTTTTATCCACTTCCTCCTGAATCAGGTATCTTACAAAACAACACTTGTCGTCATAGAATATACTTGGCTGATAACAATCTCTGCCCTACCTTTTACAATGTAAACTATTGCTTTCCAGCATGAGATTTTAAAATGCTGTATTCTTGCTATAAAATGAAAAGCAAGATATCATAGCTTCACTCGACAGAATATGATTATTGTCCCAATGTCCATAAAACTTCAAGTTTGAAAACAGTGCCAGTATGAATGGCTTTTGCACAAATATAACATGAAAAGAAAGAAACATTACAGTACACTTTATGTAAGTGCAATACCTTATAGGCACAGTTTTCTATTAGCATATTACAGCACAGATTTCTATTGACACTGGAACTTTCTTGTTATATGTATACATAGGAGAATGCCTTTATCTTAATACACATTAAACGTACTGTAGAGTATGCAGGATATTATACTGAGTGCATGTGTGACATTTTACTTTCTGCTTTATGATGCATAGGAAACTTCCATTATCTGTTGCCGCTGGCTCATTTGGTTCTTCTGTTTCATTTCAGATGCCTTATTTGCAGAATTTACATGATCACTTGGATATTTTAGCTAAATATTGATAATTCTTTTGTGAAAACTGTAGTGACTAAAGAAGCTAAAAAAATCAGAGGCTCCATATAAATAGTTCCCATTCTTTTGTGGTTCATTAAAAACATATACATACATATCTCTCTCTCTCTGTATGTATATCTATCTATCTATGTATATATATATATATATATATATATATATATATATAGAGAGAGAGAGAGAGGTGCCATTAAGGTGATTAAAGTGTGTTATCATCACATAGAAAAAAGCCAGCACAACTGAACAAAAATCAGCTGATTGAACAAGCTGACTTGTTTTCTGTGTGAGGTCTACAGGAGAGGGGATTATGGAGTTTAAGCTGTTCTCCCTGTAGAGCCATTTTGGAGTTGGTAAATATAATAAGCAGTGTGTGTGGATGAGGGGTGCAGGGGATTTTACATCTCCTGCAAAAATACTGTTTTTCTTTTTTATTTCCAGTATTGTTTTGGAATGACCAGTTTTTGCTGATCTTGTGCTGCCTACTTATATTAGCATGTGACTTAGTGTCATATACTCATTGTTAGCTAACTAGATAGTGTGATAGATATGTATCTATCTAATGATCAAGACACTGAATGCAGAAAACATGAATAATCAGGACAAAAGCCTCTTTCCTCCTTTTTTTTGCCATAGGGCCAAAAAAGTGCCACTAGATTCTTAATCTGAAGAATAATCTCAAGTTAAACTAAACAAGGATCAGATCAACCTCTGGGAGGCATTAATAGACAATCTGTTCATATATTAAATTCATATTAATTTCTGTCATATTTTGACACTCTCCTGCTCTAATGAGTTAATGAGCCCATTATATAGCTGCAATGCAGATGTAACTCTGAAACAATTCATCTCAATACCAATTTCTTTCCTTATAGTCTAATGTAAATGAGTTGACTTGCATGGTTGGCATTCTCAGTGGTGTTTATCATGCATAGCCCAAGCAAGTTTCAGTAATATTAATATAAGAGTAATTTGCATGGAGACAAGACTGTACTTTTATTATTTCTGGTGCATCATGGTCAAAGGAAAAAGCACTGGCTGACTTGAAAACAATAAATCAGATCAACAAATGAATAGTCTTTCTCTGAAAAATTAATGTCAGTACACACAAGCATGATTCATGAGATATAGCTAAACCCATTAAAACAGGCCATGACTCCTCATGTCACACTTAAAATACATCTGTATTTATGGTTGTGGCTTCAGAAAGTTTTAGTCAATGCATTTAATTCACTTACTATTACAAAATGTGAGAACCTTGATTACAGTGTTTTCTTTTTCATTAAATAGTCTTTGTTTATTTGCCTAATGTCTACATGCACTCTGTTACAGGAATGGAGTCTCATAAGAATGGCCAGAACCTTTGAAGCTATTTGTTCCTTCAGAGTGTAGGATATATAATCTTGGTATACACTAATATGTATATATCATTCGATAAGCATGAAGCTTTTTTCTTGTTTTTTGTCCAACTGATCCAATACCCTTTGAGGCCAGTCAATCACCCCAAAAACTGTAAGTTAGGACAAGAAGAGCAAATGCGACATTTTGCTTTCTGCTGCAATGCTTGGACTTTTTTCCTAGATGGCAAGTCTGTCTTCAATATTAGTTTTAATAACATGATAATTTTTGGGAATTGTTAATTTTTCTTTGTAAGGACTGTTATAAATAACTCCAGCCTTGAAAATAAAAGCATATATAGCTAGCAGAGGAGTAATAAAAAATGTACACTGATGTATTTTTTTGCATTGTGAAGTGCTCAAAGTAAGCATTTTGCCTGATACAGTCTCATCATCTTCCATCCTCTTTTGACTTTTATACTTTCACATGTGGGAACACATAGCAGTTGTTATTATTGGACAGCCATTACTGACCAGTCATGTGCATTGCAGCAAATAAAAGAACACTGCCTAAACTCTAAAAAGCCTGGTGAATTGGAATTCACACTTTTGTGAAGTCTTAAATAGCTGCTTTGGTATGTGTGCATGTGTGCACATGTGTTTCAAAGAGTCTGTAACTTAGAACCTTTCCTTTTCGATCACTGCTTCATACACTGTAAAAAATATCATACTCACTTTTTTTCATTCCTTGCAGTTTAACAAAAAGGCAACGTCTATAGTATGACAAAGTGTATATATTTTTAATGCTGCTTTTCAAAGCAACTTCTTGTCAGCTATTTCTTTTTCTCATTGTGTGGCTATCAGTCAAACATTTTGCAGGAGAGAAGCTGGCTTTTAGGTCAGGAATGGGCTACTGGGAGGGAAGAGGCTGTATTATAATATCCACATAGCAAACCTATTCTAATAAGATAATACCCTATCTGATTTGTGTGTGGAGATTTTGGTAATCCATACAGGTTTTATTTATCATGCTTGAGCTTATCAAATATGATATATTGTAAAATGCATTTGATTTCTGGCAATTAATGAAAAGCAGTAAAGCTGTAAGGTATTAATCAGGTGCTTCCTGTGGCCAGTGAACAAGGTTTGAATCCTTTCACCTTCATTTGCCTTCTGAAAAGGGAATTATTGTGTCCAGTGTGCTTAGCCAGTCAACAAATAATTAAACAAATTTAATAACATAAAGATTTTTAACTGCATGTGTGTTATGTTGAAGTATGGGAGGCGAATAAGTAATACTTTTTTTCTGAATTATTTTTCCAGTGTAGTGTTTTAGAATTTTAGAATCTAAAAAAAGTAATTGACAAGGTGTTTTTTTAAATCTGTGATCATGCTCATAGCTGACCTCTCTCTAATATAGCTTCACTCCATTTGATTTAACTCCACCTTCTTAACTGCTTCATGCAGTCTACCTTGCCTTAAGTCAACACCGCTCCTGCTCTGACTGCAAAAGATAATCACACATTTAGCTGTAGCCTCCAAACAGGCTTCCTGCCTCATGAATGGAGAAAGGCAACAGTCATCCCTCTGCACAAAGGTGGGCCATCTACAGACCCTGGAAACTACAGACCCATAAGTCTCACTTGTCTTATATGTAAAGACATGGAAATAATTATCATGGAGATGATCAACAGAGATATAGTAAACTTCCAGACACTGGACCCAACCCAGTTGCCTACGCAACCTGGTGGACTTTTTGAGAAGGTCATCAAAGCAGTGGATGAGGGCAAAATCCTTCGCACTGCCTACCTTGACCTGACCAAGGCATTTGACACAATACCCTAATCGGGCATTGTTGACAAACTCAACAGGTTAGGTACAAACCCGTATGTCACCCAGTGGATAGCCACCTGGCTCACAGACAGCACCCAGGAAGTTAAAACTGGGGAGCCTATCTCTACAAAGAGGCCAGTCACAAGTGGAGTCCCTCAGAGATCAGTCCTTGGACTGCTCCTTTTTGGCATTTACGTCTCAGAAGTCAAGGCCAATTTCAGTGGTCTCTGACTGACTAAATTTGCAGTTGACTGCAAATTAGGAGCAGTCATTGAATCTCACACTGACACAAATGTTCTCCAGGAGGAGCTGATACAGACAAACAACTGGTGTCAGAATCATGGTCTAAAACTAAATGCCAAGAAATGCATAATATTATCTGTTGGGAAGAAATCCACCCCTGGTAACTATCATATTGACAACACATCCCTTAGAGATGACCCAGTAGTCAGGGACTTAGTGACACACATAGATAGAATCTAGCCTTTGGTCATCATGTGTCTACAGTGATGAGGATATCATTCTGTGTTGCACAACTTATAAACAAAGGTATGGCATCTAAGTCCAAGGTAGTCATTGCTCCACTGCATTTGGCATTCATCAGACCTATCATTGAGTATAATATCCCCTTTGGTATGTACCTAACCAGGCATATCCAACAACTGGAATGTCCACAAGTATTCCTCACTAAAAAAATACAGGGCATAAGTAATGTGTCCTATGCAAACCGCCTCAAGGCCCTATTCCTGTATTCTGTCTCCTACAGGTTTTTGAAGGTAGATCTATGCCTAGCATACAGGGCATTGTCAGACCCCACTCTGACGGACCACGTGCATATCCATAAAACAGACAGCACCAGAATTACCTGTTCTAAAGACTTAATCCTTGACTGTGATATAAATAGGACCTGCTAGAGAGATAGGTATGTATCCCAGAGACTATCCCATCTATGGAAGAGGCTCCTCATCCATATGAAGCAGAGTTCCTCCTTAATCCAATTCAAGTGCAACTTGGACAGTTGGATGGAGAACCAGAAATGCATCCCTGGTTTGGCACCTATGTCTCTGATGCAAACAGGTAACCTGCAAATGGTTCATCTCCAAAGCCCAAGCTTACACTTATCAAGGGTATCAGAACTCAGAGATTTGGAATGCATGACTAGGCTTAAAAAGGCCCTTGTGGTGATTAACCTAGTAAACACCTATGAACCTATGTAAAGCTACTAATTTGACTTGCCAGTCATGAAAGTTGTTATAAAGCCACATAACAATCTATCAACCATTTACAACCCTACATAGCTTTTCTGTGATAAAGTCTCTGCAAAGAAAATACCTATCTTTCTCAATCATAAACTCCAACAGATAAGACAAATTCTTCTGTTAGTATCAACTCTTCCACCAACACTGTGTTTATTTCCTGTTTTACCATCTTTATTCAAATTTCTATGCCAGAAACACTCACCATGACACAGCTGATAACTATTACAGGATCCGGAATCATAAGAAGGTGCATCTTGAGCAACTGCCTTCTGTACTATCTCCTGTAAAGGGTTACATTCCAGGGTTACATGCCATGATTCATCAACCTATTATGTTTTTGAACATACTGTCTTTATTTATATAAGTTTATATTTTATTTTTGCTTTGGATGTTATTATTGCTTACAATACATGCTGCTGTGGGAGTTAGGGAAAGCAGATGTTAAGTATGGCACCATTATGCCTTCAGTCACTTATATGGCCACTTACTATTGAGAACTGTAAACTCTGCATTTGATCATATAGAATAATGGCTGTCGTATGATCAACATGGAAATTTAATGGATTCCAGGGCAAGGAAAATGAATTAAAACTTTTTTTTAAAATCTTAGTTTTCTTTCCCTCTTATCTGCTTCCTTCATCAAATGTCTAGTCATAACATTGGTAACAACTTAAAATTTAAAGGAGTACAAACAAGGGGGGCATTCATTACAGATAAACTGTAGAGCATGAGAAGTTGTCCTCATCTCGGGACAGCATGAGTGGATAACCAAGGTGCAGACCATATCTTGGACAAAGAAGGGAGGGTTGGTTTTGTTTTTAATTATTTGAATGGCACAAGATTAATATGGTCAACATAGACAAGCCTAATTTGATAGAATAGCCCCTGTTTAGTATCAATTGAGCTGGAACTATTATGGCTCTCAGCTCATTTCTAGGGAGAGAGTATCTGAGGTGGCTGAGTTAAAAAAATAGAGGGAATGGAGGAATTCTGTACTACACTGGCCCTTCGTTCTCCACTTATCATAGCAAGAAATAAAATGCTATCACATCTGCATTTTTGAAGGATAGATTATTTCCCTAATTTCTGTCTAACTTTATGTGTAACTTTACGACAACTTAAACTGCTGGGAATATGGGAATTAGATATGGGAATCAGATGTTGACTGCTCCTGAAAGAGCAAATTGGTTGTTGATGAAAATCCATACAGATAGAATCTGGACTGGTGTCAGTTAAGGGGCATCGGAGTGGTGAGACTCCATGATTATAAACCAGACAGGATAAGACATAGTATATGGTTTCAAAAGTTAACAAAGGAGATAAAATATCTAAATTCCATGTGAATGCAGGTAACTCCTCTTAGATGCCTGAAAAGAGTGTTGAATAAATCAACAGTGCAGGCTCTTTAATCTGATCTTGCCATTAAAGTGGGAATGAGAAAAATTCCATGCATGGACTCACTGCACTGGTTATCATTCACTTCACATGACTTTGGTCTTCAGTTTAACAGATGTCATGTTCAACTCAGCTGATAAGAGATACATATGAAGTTGAAGAATGTTTTTTTTTTCATCCACCAGAAACTCTATATAATGCCTGAGTCTTAGGTAAATACTGGTGACCTTTAGAAGTTTCTGCATTCTTCACATTAAGTGCAGCTTTCACAAGCAGTTAAAACCTTCATAGATGCTCCTGTGTCCATTGGAGAAATAGCTCCTAAATTAACTCTTGTGTTTCTAAGGAAAAAACATGTCAAGAATGTCTCTCTGTTTAGGCTATAGACAGGCTTTTGAGGAAGCGTTCCCCAGTGCTTGATTATTTGCATGGCTAAGGAATGGTTATTACTGAAAGAAATGTTTCATGGTACTATAGGAATCTGTATTAAATCGAGAAAAGATCCCCTTGATGTCAACTCATACCGGGCCATCTCCTTGATCAACAGTAAGGAAAAAGAATCACTAGAATACTAGCAGCAAGAATTGTCAAGTTCTGGTTACCCTTACAAAGTAAAGGTTGAGTGGACTTTGTTAGAGGCACGCATTCTTTTTTTCCCATTTTCATACAGTGACACAAGCCACATGTGGCACCTCAGATGAGCACTTGGACCTTCTCTCACTTCAAGTGAAGAAGGCTTTTTAGAGGATTTGTTGGCCTCTCTTTCTTGTCCTGTTGAAAGTAATGAGATTTCCTTCCTGATTCAATCATCCAAGGATATTATATCAGAACCTTTCTGCTTGAGTCATGTGTAGTCAAAGTTTTTTGTTTCTTTTTATTATTTTAAGTTCTGTACAGTAAGACCGTCTTCTGCCACCTCAACTTTTTAATTTGGCCCAGACACTCCAATTTCATCATATAAAAAGTAGGAAGAATGTTATGCAGGTTAAGATAGGGTCATGTTAAAAACTGCTTGCACATGCTGATGATATATTGCTACTAGTAAACTCCCAATCAAACATTGAAATAAATATTGTAATTTGTGAATGCATTTAGTTTGTTCTTGAGTTTTAAGCTCAGTATCATGAAGTTAGTGTTTTCTTTTACCAATCATTGAGATTATTATCTAATCTGCTATAACATAGCTAAGACTGGGATGAACCAATCACAGGTTACTGCAAATGGTGCTCTGGATGTCAATCAAGCCACTTAGCTTAGTAACTGAAAGTTTAAAAAAGTTATGTGATAAGGTACTGTTAAATTTGTCTGAGTAGGGCACTTGAGTGTGTCCTTTTGGATGCATGTTAACTTTATCAAGATGAATGTTCTGCCCTTGATTTTATATCCTTTTCAAGTACTCTTGCTGTGGCCTGGCACAATTGGCACAACTGGTTTAAGCCACTTTTGTACTGATATGCTGAGCAGCACAATGCCAAGGATCATTCCTGATCACATGAGTGAAGAGAGGTTAATCTCCCTGAGTAGCTATGGATACATTATGTGAAGGCAGTACTGAGTCCTATGTTACATTAGGGTCTTTTGCCAGAGATATACAGCAATGCATTGTGTGTAAAAGAGGCTCTAGGTGCTTTAACCAAAAAGAGATTATCTGATGGTCTACCCACTAGATAGCCTTAATCCAGTTGTCTAAGATGAACAGACAAATGGGATTTGTTGTGACTATACCATTCTAACATGACTGAAGTGCCTTCATATTAAAGCCCAGTGTGAATATCAGTTGACCTAGCCTGTAATGTTTTATTTTATACTGGAGGCTCAACATTCGTAAAGATGAAGTGGTCCCATCTGGAGGGTTATTAGATTAAGTACATGTTGATGGATGACAGAACTTTATGAATTGTATGTTCACTGGTCTGGATTCACCATCCTAAAGTTATGGCCCAATTCCCTGCATTGGCACTTCTTCCTTGGATGGAGGGTGCTTAAGTTTGATTACTAGAGTAGCTAAATGCTGTCTCATGGCTGAATACATGCATCTTTTACCATACTATATTATCCTCTTGCAGTCCCAGAACAAGGTCCAGTTGTATTAATTGAGACAAGGAACAAGGTACAGCCAATCACAGTTTGTTAAAATTCTGGAAATGCTCCAGAGGTAATACAAACCCCCTAACCTCAAGTCTCTTCAGCTTAAGCATCTGTACAACTTTTATAACACTGAAGTTAAAGCACACTCACAGAGGACAAAGCACAATGTAAACCAAACGGCCGCTTTATTTCACACTCAAAAACATGAACTCTACAAATGTAGAAATGCGTTTTCATCCTTGTCTGAAATGTAATCACTGAAGGAAAAAAGACATTTCAGACAAGGACGAAAACACATTTCTACATTTGTAGCATTCATGTTTTTGAGTGTGAAATAAAGTGGCAATTTGGTTTATATTGTGCTTTGTCCTCCATGAGTGTGCTTTAACTTTAGTGTTTTGGTGTATTTTTAGCACACAGTCTCCTTGATCTTGTATTCAACATTTATAACACCACTTTCTAATTTAGTTGTTCCTGTAGTTGTCTCCCCAGTGAATGTCTATGATATCAAAGCTCAAAGCAAAGAAGCAGACTTATGGCACATTATATAATAGTGCATGAATTTACAACCCCATTGGGATGCTATTAAGCTAGAAACAGGAATATAACTTGATAAAAGAATATGGAAGATTCCTGCGGTGTGTGTTGTAAATATGTCATGACATTGGCTATCCAAAAATCAATGAAAAATAATGCGTACTTTGACTGCGAAAGTATGGATACCTATTACTATGACATGGTAAATTATATTTAATATCTCTTAAAGTCTGAAAAGATTATATTTTTTATAGTATCAGAGGTGCATGAGTTCTCTTGTCAATAAGGTATAAAGTGCTAGGGCATTATAAGTTCAGGGAGGAACTGCATATATTGCTTTACAGTTGTGTTCTTCATCCCTATAAATTTGATGTGAGCATTTAATTTTTTTTTCACTATTAGACACTATCATGTTAGTTTGGCCAAGAAATCTTTTCTTGTGGAAATCGGCAAGCAGATCTTTCATGGGGTGGTGAGGGTAAGCTTGAGTGCACTTTGTGTCTATATATTGTTTGCTGTTGTTTGGTATTTTTTGGAGATCAGACTGTTACTGTATATATACATAGTTTATTTGCTCTCTAAACTGCTGAGATTTTCAAGATATGTGGCCAGATACATTAACAGTTACATGATAGAGCGCTATTTGGTATTCATTAAGTGTCTCTACAAAATGTGTTAAGATGTAAAACTAAAGAAAATCACAGAATATGCCCATGAAAGCATAATAAACTGAAGTATGTGTTAATTAACCAGTCCAACATAGTGGAGCTATTCAGGAAGCTATAAAGAAATCATGTGCACTCAGTGTTGGCTTTTACCAGGTACACCAAAATCTTTTTGCAATACAGCATGATTACACTTAGAAAATAAAGCATGTAAGGGGTTGCTGCTGCTATTATAATGCTGCATTGAAAAAGGGATATAACTCAGGGTGCTGCTGCTACCAGACATTGCCAACAAGAAAAAAGACCCTGTTTGACTTATCATGGACTGCGTGACACAGAAATTACCGAGAGATAGAGGGTGGACAGCGAATCACTGGAGGAAAGTGGTGCCCTCTACTGCCTCCACCTCAAACCCCAGGGAAATCGTGAAGAACCCATCCCAGTGGAAACAATGGTATCATTATGTACAGTATACTAGCTACTGGTACTTTCCACAGTCCCATGAAGGAAATAGTAGAGGAATATAAAACAAGCAAAGCACCTTATAACAGCTAAAGGCAGTCCTTGGATAAAATGTGAAAACTGGATAAAAGCCTGGAAAAAAACATCAAGATAAGAATCACTTCCTCCTTTAATAGAGACAAACAAACAAATAAATGAATAAAATCCAATAGCTCTAGTAAAAGATGAGCGCTTTCAGCTCTTCAGCCTTCATCAGATCTAAAAATGAGCTCTATTCACTAGTTTAAAAACATAGTCCCATCCAATCAGACGTTTGTCATTTAATGACATTCTACTGAATAGGTGTGACACACTTTTTAACATCTTAAAGCTATAGCATTTACTGCAAAGAAAAGGCCTTCCTGACATTAAAATAAAGTCATAAAAAAATTTTCAGAAAATTTTGAAGTGTCTGTTTTTAAGCAGAGGCTTCAGTGGCACTATATTATTTATACCAGGATGCCTATCAACTCTAAGATTTATTATCCACTCTGTTTCTTGTACTTCTGTAAGATTTTTAAGGTCACTTCCACGAAAATTCAAAAATTGGGTACGATGTGATCCAAGACCATAAAAGTAAATGAGTGTGTGGGAAACTTTATAACATGAGTGGCTAATGCATTATTATATCAGTTTTGGTGATATCTCGCAGATGTTGCATAATCCTAACTTTAAATAACTGGTTAGTTTTACCTACATAGAAAGCTGCACATTTCTTACAGCTAGATAGATAAATTAAATCTCGGGAAAGGCAGGTAGCATATCCATTAAAATGGAAGTCTTGCCCAGAAATAGGATGTGAGAAGCAGTTGCTGGTGTTTATATAGGGGCAAGCTTTGCATTTGCGCATCTATATGTACCTTTCTTAGATGTCTGGAATCCAGTTCTTTTTAAAACTCCATCTTTGAAGCACAGCATCCTTTTTAAATTATTTTTGTTCTTGTAAATAATTACATTTTCATTCTGTGTCAAGACTGGCCAGTACTTGCATATGGTGTCACATACTAGTCGAGAGTCAGAGCTGTAGGTCAACAGACAATTTAGAGTCTTGTTGAGATCCGCTGTCACTCTCAAATTTCTTTTTGTTTGCCTCATCACATCTTTTTTCCTGAATGAAGGACATCCATTTGTCATCCTAATATTCTCCAACTTATCTGCTTTCATAACAATTTCTCATTCCAAATAGCCTCTATCCTGTAAAAATCCCAGTATCTGCTCAGTTTCTTGTGTTAAATCACGATCTCTTGTACAGAGCCTAGAAGTTCTATTGACCTGAATTTCTAGGATATTTTTGAAAATGTGATGAGGATGCATGCTATTTCTATGTAGGTAATGGTTCTTCCATGTCTCTTTACGATAAATGCAATTGTTTATACCTAAGTCCACATCATAGGTGAGTTGTACATCAAGGAAATCAATTTCTTTACTTGAATAATTGAGAGTGAACCTAAGGAAATCAGTAGTCCCATTCAAATATTATTGAAAATCAAGTAAATCTTGGACACTGCCATCCCACAAAATAAACCTATCATCGACAAAACATCCATAGAATTTTAGCTTATACAACCAAGGATTTAATTCATCTAGGACTTTGGTCTGCTCCCATTGGGCTAATACAAGATTTGAGTAGCTATTAGCACATGGGGTGCCCATCGCTACTCCCCAATTATGAAGATAATAAGCACCACCGTATGTGAAGATGTTAGATTCAAGTATTAATTTCAGCAGTTCACAAATTAGGTCATGCTTAGCATTCAAATCTGTTAAGAACGTACTGATGGCCTCTATCCCATATTGATTAAGGATAACAGTGAAAAGATTGCAAATATCCATAATTACAAAGAGTAAATCTTTGGGAAGTCCTTCATCTTTTAGTGAACAATGCAAACATTCTAAAATATCACCTGTATCCCTCAAGACCTTCTCAGCCCGTTTGACATGATCTTTTAAAAAATCTTCTACGTAAACAGATAAAGGTTCTGTTACCCAGTTTCATCCTGCAACAATCGGGCATAGAGGGGGATTGTGCAAGTCTTTATGTATCTTAGGTAGAACGCTGATGGTAGGAATAGTGGGATATTCCACCTTAAAAAATTCAACCAATTCCTGACTCAATAGCCCTTGTAGCAGGAGTGTTCCCAAAGTATCAGTCACTTTAGTGATGATGGAGTTTAATTCACTTTTGGTAAGCTTAATATATGTGAGGGAATCACTTAACATGAATTCCATTTTGGTGGCATACCATGTTGAATCCATAACGACAATGGCACCACCTTTATCCGCTAGTTTAATTACGATCATCTCATTCGTCTTAAGCTCATTTAGAGCTAATCTTTCTCTTGGCGTCATATTAGAAAAATGTTGTTTATGACCGCCTTGGCTCCTATGCTCATAAATCTTATTCTCACATAAATGAGCAAATAGTTCAACATTCGGTGGATTTGCTGGTCCAAAGGTGCTAGGTTTTTTAAAACAAAAACCATCTATTCGCTGGTTATTACCAAAAATACTTTTTAGTGTGCCATTTCTACAAAAATACCTTATGTCAAGACTAAACTCGCTTAAATTTGAATGTATAGAAGGTATAAAACTCAATCTTTTGTTAAGAATACCTATCTGTTGATTACTTAGTTGCAATTGTGAAATATTAAATACTAAGCTATCCGCTTCATTATTCAGTGGAGCAGTTTTTTTTCTTTTTCTTTCTCTGCTCTGCGATCAAGAACTGCATTCTGTGTGCTGCTTCAGAAAAAATGATAGATTCTGAAATATCGGTGCATGTATGACACCTTCTTTGGGTCTAACTGCAAGTGCTGAGGAACAGGTAGCTGAATTATCAATATTTAAATTTATACCTTCAGGATTTGGAATATTTCGCAAAGGTGTAGCACTCATTATCCTGGTTATTAGCAGCACTAGTCATTTCCTGTATAGGATTAGGATGGGAAAGCCCAGAGACTGAACTAGGTATGTGGGAGGGAACAATCTCAATCTGTCCTATCACCTTCTGTGTAGGTAAATCAGTCCTTGAGTACGTCACTTGTTTCCTCATATTCGTACCTCCATCAATATTCGTAGTTCTATTTGTAGATTTAAAATCTTCTTTAGGCCATTCAAAGATATGGCCTAACTTAAAATCATTAGAATCACGCAATAATTTGCATGTTTTCTGTTCCTTAAGTCTATTATCGTACACATTTAAGTTATGTTGTAGTGTTTCAAGCCGACTGAAACAGGTATCATCTAAATTCATTTCTTCCAACTTTCTGTTTTTTCTGAATTAGCTCTTTAACACTTTTCCCATTTGGTTTAAAATACTCGATCAGAAGATTCATGTAAGCAAAGCTAGTCTGCAAATTTAACGCTTGCCACTTAGCTAATAGCTGGGGTTGGCTATTTCTATAACTCGGCATACATTTTATACGCATACCTTTCGGTATGATTTTTTGATGAATGCTCGCCTCTAAATGAAAATGCTGCCATTGGAGGCATTTAAGATGAAAGGCAACGTTTTCTACTTCATGTAATACCGTGTCAAAATTAACATTAGGTTTAGATGCAGTTTCAGTTTCTACAAATTGTACATCCAAATTCAAAGTGAGAAGTGAATTAAATTGCTCATCTGAATTCCCAAAGGAAGTTTGTTGGAACACATTCCTATTTCTTTCAGTACATATATCCATTGTGTGCTGTGTGGAGTGCATAAACCAATTTAGGTAAATAAAACAAGCAAAGCACCCTATAACAGCTGAAGGCAGTCCTTGGATAAAATGTGAAAACTGGATAAAAGCCTGGAAAACCCACCATGATAAGAATTACTTCCTCCTTTAATAGAGACAAACAAACAAATAAATGAATAAAATTCAAGAGCTCTAGTAAAAGATGAGCACTTTCGGCTCTTCAGCCTTCATCAGATCTAAAAATGAGCTCTATTCACTAGTTTAAAAACATAGTCCCAACCAATCAGACGTTTGTCATTTAATGGCATCCTACTGAATTTTTATTCATTTATTTGTTTGTGGTTTATGCATTCCACACAGCACACAATAGATATATGTACTGAAAGAAATAGGAATGTGTTCCAACAAACTTCCTTTGGTAATTCAGGTGAGCAGGTTAATCCACTTCTCACTTCTCTCTGTTAATTTTGACAAGGCATTACATGAAGTATAAAGTGCTGTCTTTCATCTTAAATGCCTCCAATGGCAGCATTTTCAGTTAGAGGTGAGCATCCATCATAAAATCATACTGAGATGTATGTGTATAAAATGTATGCCAAGTTATGGAAATAGCCAACCCCAGCTGTTAGCTAAGTGGCAAGCGTTAAATTTGCAGACTAGCTTTGCTTACATGAATCTTCTGATCGACTATTTTAATCCAGAAGAGGAAAGTGTTAAATAGCTAATTCAGAAAAAACAGAAGAGTTGGAAGAAATGAATTTAGACGATACCTGTCTCACTCGGCTTGAAACACTAAAACATAACTTAAATGTATACGATAATAGACTTAAAGAACAGAACACACACAAATTATTGCATGATTCTAATGATTTTAAGTTAGGCCATATCTTTGAATGGCCTAAAGAAGATTTTAAATCTACAAATAGAGCTACGAATATTGATGGAGGTACGAATATGAGGAAACAAGTGACGTACTTGAGGACTGATTTGTCTACACAGAAGGTGATAGGACAGATTGAGATTGTTCCCTCCCACATACCTAGTTTAGCCTCTGGGCTTTCCCATTCTAATCCTATACAGGAAATGACTAGCGCTGCTAATAACCAGGATAATGACAACTCTAAACCTTTGCGAAATATTCCAAATCCTGAAGGTGTGAATTTAAATATTGATAATTCAGCTACCTGTTCCTCAGCACTTGCAGTTAGACCCAAAGAAGGTGTCATACATGCAACGATATTTCAGAATCTACCATTTTTTCTGAAGCAGCACACAGAACGCAGTTCTCGATCACAGAGCAGAGAAAGAAAAAGAAAAAAACTGCACCACTGAATAATGAAGCGGATAGCTTAGTATTTAATATTTCACAATTGCAACTAAGTGATGAACAGATAGGTACACTTAACAAAGGATTGAGTTTTATACCTTCTATCCATTCAAATTTAAGTGAGTTTAGTTTTGACATAAGGTATATTTGCAGAAATGTCACACTAAAAAGTGTTTTTGGTAATAACCAGCGAATAGAAGGTTTTCATTTTAAAAAACCTAGCACCTTTGTACCAGCGAATGTACCGAGTGTTGAACTATTTGTTCGTTTATGTGAGAATGAGATTTATGAACATAGAAGTCAAGGGGATCATAAATAACATTTTTCTAATATGGCGCCGGGAGAAAGATTAGCTCTAAATGAGCTTAAGGAGAATGAGGTGATCGTAATTAAACCAGCGGATAAAGGTGGTGCCATTGTCGTTATGGATTCAACAAGGTATGCCACCAAAATGGAATTTATGTTAAGTGATTCCCTCACATATATTAAGCTTACCAAAAGTGAATTAAACTCCATCATCATTAAGTGACTGATACTTTGGGAACACTCCTGCTACAAGGGCTATTGAGTCAGGAATTGTTTGACTTTTTTTAAGGTGGAATATCCCACTATTCCTACCATCAGCGTTCTACCTAAGATACATAAAGACCTGCACAATCCCCCTCTATGCCTGATTGTTCAGGATGAAACTGGGTAACAGAACCTTTATCTGTTTACCAAGAAGATTTTTTATAAGATCATGTCAAACGGGCTGAGAAGGTCTTGAGGGATACAGGTGATTTTTTAGAATGTTTGCATTGTTCAGTAGAAGCTGAAGGAATTCCCAAAGATTTAGTCTTTTTAACTATGCATGTTTGCAATCTTTTCACTGTTGTCCTTAATCAATATGGGATAGAGGCCATCAGTACGGTCTTAACAGATTTGAATGCTAAGCATGACCGTATTTGTGAACTGCTGAGATTAATACTTGAATCTAACATCTTCACATACGGTGGTGCTTATTATAAACAGAATTGGGGAGTAGCGATGGGTACCCCATATGCTAATAGCTACTCAAATCTCATATTAGCCTAATGGGAGAAGACCAAGGTTGTAAATTAATTAAATCCTTAGTTGAATAAACTAAAATTCTATGGACGTTTTGTCGATGATGTGCTTATTTTGTGGGATGGCAGTGTCCAAGATTTACTTGATTTTCAAGAATATTTGAATGGGACTACTGATTTCCTTAGGTTCCCTCTCAATTATTCAAGTAAAGAAATTGATTTCCTGGATGTACGACTCACCTATGATGTGGACTTAGGTATAAACAACTGCATTTATCGTAAAGAGACATGGAAGAACCATCACCTACATAGAAATAGCATGCATCCTCATCACATTTTCAAAAATATCCTAGAAAATCAGATCATTAGAACTTCTAGGCTCAGTACAAGAGATCATGATTTAACACAAGAAACTGAGCAAATGCTGGGCTTTTTACAGGATAGAGGCTATTTGAAATGAGAAATTGTTATGAAAGCAGATAAGCTGGAGTATATTAGGAAGACAAATGGATGTCCTTCGTTCAGGAAAAAGATGTGATGAGGCAAACAAAAAGAAATTCGAGAGAGACAGTGGATCTCAACAAGACTCTAAATTGTTTGTTGACCTACAGCTCTGACTCTCAACTAGTATGTGACACCATACGCAATTACTGGCCAGTCTTGACACAGAATGAAAAAAATAAAGTGATAGTAGGGGAGAAACCATGTTTTATTTACAACAACAAAAATAATTTAAAAAGGATGCTGTGCTTCAAAGATGGAGTTTCAAAAAGAACTGGATTCCAGACATCTACAAAAGGTACATATAGATGTGGCAAATGCAAAGCTTGCCCCTATATAAACACCAGCAACTGCTTCTCGCATCCTATTTCTGGCCAAGACTTCCATTTTAATTGATATGCTACCTGCCTTTCTCGAGATTTAGTTTATCTAGCTAGCTGTAAGAAATGTGCAGCTTTCTATGTAGGTAAAACTAACCAGTTGTTTAAAGCTAGGAGTATGCAACATCTGCGAGATATCACCAAAGCTGATACTAATAATGCATTTGCCACTCATGTTATACAGTTTCCCACACACTCATTTACTTTTATGGTCCTGGATCACATCGTACCCAATTTTCGTGGAGGTGACCTTAAAAATCTTACAGAAGTATGAGAAACAGAGTGGATAATAAATCTTAGAGCTGATAGGCATCCTGGTATAAATAATATAGTGCCACTGAAGTCTCTGCTTAAAAACAGACGCTTCAAAATTTTCTGAAAAAAAAAATTTTATTACTTTATTTTAATGTCAGGAAGGCCTTTTTTTGGCATCAAGAGCTATAGCTTTAAGATGTTAAAAGGTGTGTAACACCTATTCAATAGGATGTCATTAAATGACAAACGTCTGATTGGATGGGACTATGTTTTTAATCTAGTGAATAGAGCTCATTTTTAGATCTGATGAAGGCTGAAGAGCCGAAAGCACTCATCTTTTACTAGAGCTCTTGGATTTTATTTGTTTATTTGTTTGTTTGTCTCTATTAAAGGAGGACGTGATTCTTCTCCTGGTGGTGTTTCCAGGCTTTTATCAAGAAATAGTAGAGGAGTTAAAAGCAGCCTCTAGAGTATTACATCAGTTTTTAAATGCAATGCTACCATATGCAAGGGATCACAACTGTTTCCCACACACTGCACAGCAGAGAGCAAAAAACATGCTGGAATTCAATGCAGTAGCACACTTCCCTAAAGTGTTGGGGCTGTACATTGCACACACATAGAAATAAAAGCCTCACCCAGTGAACAGGAAAGGATGAATGTGTTGACATGAGAAACCCAAGTAATGTCAGTATTAAGTGACAGACAGATAAATCACTTGAAATTATGCCAATATTAATTATGTATGCTGTGTTAACAATGAAAGCATTTCTTTTATTCCCTGTTCCCTTCTACATTTCCATGGCATTAGCTAAACTCCTGATATTGTGACACATGCATGCTAGTACAGATGTGGCAAGTAGATGTGAGAAGGCTGAATGTGTCAGTGTAATGAAGTACTAGCTCTGCTCATTGCTATATAAACATTGTGATTCATGTCATGTGTCTTCAGGTTGTGACTCCCAAAATGTAATTTGAATCTTCTTCTTTCTTCTTCTTTCTGATTTTTCCCAGTTTTGGGTTGCCACAGCGGATCATCTTTCCGCTCATGATTGGCAGTGGAGTTTTACTGTGTCGAGTTGCCAGCCCGGCGCCCAACCTTCCACAGAAGGCACAGACAAGCAAGCACTCACACCTAGGGCCAATTTAAAGTGTTCAATCCACCTACAGCATGTCTTTGGGATGTGGGAGGAAACCGGAGAACTCGGAGGAAACCCACGCGACCACAGGGAGGACATGCAGACTCCACACATAAAGCATCCCAGCTGAGGATCAAAACAGAGAAACTCTTGCTGTGAGGCAACAACTCTATCTCTGCTGCACCACTGTGGATTTGAATATTTCTGATAAATACTGCCCTCTGCACTTCCATTCCACTTGGCAGTGCAAAATTCTCTTTCATGGCTTAAGGAAAAAAGTGAAAGGTTTACTTTAGGTTGTCTTATGTAGCGCAAACCAGCCTGGTGGCATTTTGCATATGTCAGCACTCTAGACAGTACACAGTGAAGAAAATACACCTGTCAGGGTACTTTCTCTATGGTTCAAGATGTAGTGAGTGTAGAGAGAAAAGGACAGCTAATGCATGGTTCAAATCCACTTAATTGATAATTTTACATAGGGTGGTCTGAATACATATTGAACACATATTTAATCACATTATATGATACTATTTTATTGTTTAACAAGTAACTCTTGTCACTATTGCTAACAACATGTAAACTTTGGTCTGTCCACTTTCATATTATTTGTCATTAACTACAAGTCTGGTAGTGGGTTTCACAAAGTACATTTTGGATGTTGCAGTGAGACATGAGAAGGATGAATGTGATACTTCAATGCACGTCTTGCTGTGGTTATTGCTGTATATACACAATAATTGCATTTAATTTACAATCAGCTTTTTTCTTTATCAAGTATGTTTTGTAATTAATGCCTTTTCCATCTGTTTTCTGCTCAGCAATGTACAAAAAATGATTCACTGCCTAAAGAAAAAAGTGCAAAATTTAGTTTAGGTTGCCTTAAGTACAGCAAATATGCCTGGAGTTATTGTGTAGCCCTCCGCAACATGGATAGCACTTACTGCAGAGAATACACCTGACAGATGGCCAGTTCACTGGCACAAGATGTAAATTAAGTGAATTGAGAGAAAGAAATTAAGCACATGAAGCACTGTTCAAATTCTGTTTAGAGACCGCATTGCAATTATTCAATATTTGTAGTTTTTTTTTCCATTTTAATTTGCATTTGCTGTCTGCTTAGCAGCACACAAATATGGTTCCTACATAAGAAAAAAGAGAAAAAAATCAGTTTCAACTGCCTTACATAGTGAAAACATGCCTGTCAAAGGTACACTTTCCCTGTCACACAGGGCATTACTGAAAGGAGAAAATCAACCAGTCATATACCTATCTCTGTGGTACAAGGAGTAAGTTTATTGAGTTTAGATAAAGAACACAGCTTATTAACGGTTCAAATCCAACTAAAATACTTTTACATAGGAAGTAAGAATCCCGCTGGACACAATATTTTGATTAGGCCTGTCACACTAAAGAAAAATGAGAATATCAGACGTGTTTCCTGCAAGCAATATATCACTAATGCTTGCTTAAGTAAAATTTCTATTTAGCATATATCACTAAGCTTTCACATATAAACTCAATCTAATATGCGTCTAATTTCTTAAACATGACAATGATAATATTTAAATTAAAAATTTCTTGGGTATGCATGATGGGCACAATACTAGTGTTATCATCATCATCATAAGTTATCACATATCCAAAGTGTGTTTTTAGACAGTTCTATCTTGTGACGTATGCATGTAACATATCCCAACCTGTATTACTTAGCTGACTAAACTGCTTCAGTTCGAAATATATTTACAAACAGAAATAATGACTTGTATATAGGAATTCATTTCCATGGCTAATTAAAATCGCATATATACAGGCTTCTCTGAAGTGTATTACCATTCATTCCCAAATTCGTATAATTCTAATTTCCATGCTTTTAAGGCACTTTTTCTGTGGCAATGTCAATGTATAGGCTAAGTTTCAATTTTCACATGCCTTATACCACTAATTTGATTCCCAGTTGGCATAACAATATTTTAACATTGTTTAAGCCCCATCACAGTACAACATAATTCATCCTCTTTCTTCTTCAAAACTGCAAGGATTAAATGTCAAACCAATTGCTGAACATTGAAATCTCAGTCAATATGTTCAACATCACACATGGCAAAGCTCAATGCCATGTCTCACACCTCTACTGCTATGAGCTGTAGTGCCAGTGTGTCTACTAAAGAGTCCGTCTGCTTTCAGTTGTGCAAATGAAGTTGGCAAGATGTCTTTGCACACAACCAGTTACCCATGAGATCTACAGTTGGGTACCAATTCAGACATATTTTGTTTGCTTGATTTTTTAGGCATGGCTAGTGAAGGACAAACTGGTGCTAAATGTAATCAAAGTCAAAGTCAAAGTAAACTTTATTGTCATTCAGAAAAAACACAAGTGCAAAAACTGAATGAAATTCCATGTCTTCGGACTCAGTGTGCAGACAACATATAGACTATTTTCAAAGACGCTTACATATATATTACCTAACTATTAAATCACGGACATGCAGGTAGACAGACTAATACTGCACATAATTAGAAACACATTTTAACACTTTTCACGGTCAGCACTTACTTGCATGACACTTTAGTATTCCACAGGTACTTGGTTAAGACATTGCATTGATCCATGCACAGAAAGAGACATTTAAGTATTTCACTGTGAACATTAGAGTATTGCACTATGGACCTTATAGTATTGCACCATGATTAACTTATGAATTCGTAACATACATTGCACTGAAGAAGAGAGATTTTACTACATTGCTACTGCTCTAGATGGCCTATAAGTTAACAGTCATGGTGAATATTGCACTGAGTATTAGATGTGGCTGGTAACCAGGTTAGTGCACAATATGAAACAAACTACTACAGTTTCTATCGACCCAAATGGCCATCATGGAGTGTAGTTGTTACTAGAGTTCAGCAGCCTGATGACATTAGGGAAGAATTTGTTCCTGAATCTCATAGTTCTGCAACGTATGCTTTGGATGCACTTTCCAGATGATAGATGTAGGAAAACTCTGTAAGCAGGGTGAGTGCAGTCTTTAATTATTCCTTTAGCCCTGCCAAGACATCTGGATAAGTACAGATCATGGATAGGTGGTAAGGTGGTCATGGTGATCCTCTTGGCTGTCTTCACCACTTCCTGGAGGGATTTGTGCTCAGAGTTGGAGCAGATTCCATACCATACTACAAGACTTTTCATCAGGATGCTTTTTATAGTACCTCTGTAGAAGGTAGTGGGAACTGTTGATGGGAAAATCATTCACCTCAGCCTTCCCAAAATGTGCACTCTCTGGTGGGCTTTCTTGACCATGGCATTTTTATTGGTGTTCCAAGACAAGTCCTCATCAATGTGCATTCCCAGAAACGTACTTCTCACTATGTCCTGTGTTTTTCCATTGATGGTAAGGGGAGAATGTTCCTTGCAATTTTTCCTGTAGTCCACAATTATCTCTTTTTTCTTGTTTATGTTTAGTGCTAAGTTGTTATTTCCACACCAGGAAATCAGTTGTTCCACCTTATCTCTATACACTGTTTCATCATTGTTACAAATGAGGCCCACTAATGTTGCTTAATGTGGTTTGTATTGTACCTGGCTGTACAATCTTGCATTAACAGGTGAACAGCAAGGGACTTAGTGCACATCCTTGTGGGACTCCAGCTTTAATAGTGATGTTATCCAAGGAGTTATTACCTGCACACACTTTCTGATGTCTGTCTATGAGAAAGTCAAGAATCCAGTTAAAAAGTGGAGTGTTGATGTCTAGTTGGAGTAGCTTCATTACCAGATGAAGAGAGATGACAGTGTTAAATGCAGAACTGAAGTGAATGAATAGTGCTGTCATGTAGGCGTTTTCATTCTCAAGGTGTTCCAGGGATAGATGGTGTGCTAGAGAGATGGCATCTGCCATAGAGTGGTTTGCTTAGTAAGCAAACTGCAGAGGGTCAAGATCAGCAGACAGCCCAGATGTTATGGCATCTTTGACCAGCCTTTCAAAACACTTCATCATTATGGAGGTGAGGGCTACAGGGCAGTAGTCATTTAGACAAGATGCTGGACACTTCTTTGGTAATGGAATGATTGTTGTGTCATTGAAGCATTGTGGAACAATTTGCTGACTCAGAGAATTATGGGAGATATCTGTGAGGACATTTGCTAACTGGACTGCATAGACCCTGAGCACTCACCCTTGGATGTTTGTCAGGCCAAGCCTTTTTTCTCAGGTTAACTCTGTGCAGTGTCCTCTGGACATCAGCTGGGTTGAGGACGAGCATCTTCTCCTTATGGCTGGTGGGCATTTTCTTCACTCTTGTTCAAATCTGCTGAAGTAGATATTCGGCTTATTTAGGAATTATTTGCTCTCCTCACTTTGTGAAGAGCATTTACCTTTACATTTAGAGCACAGAGGTGACTTTGTGAAGCTCTACAGCTCTGAGTTAATGCAGTGGGATTATAGTGGTTATCAGTATAAGGCTGAGGCTTGGAATAGCTTAACCAAAGCTGTCTTCAATGCCAAACCAGCATTCCATGCCCAGGGAACAATGTTAGCACTACCGTAGTGACCTTAAGAAGCACAAGCAGGTCCTCCTAATCCAATGGAAGGCTGAATTTAGGACTGCAAACAGCCCCAGTTGTGTAAATACACTGACCCATAACTTGTCTATGATATGGCATTGATGATCTAGTCAACGCATGTACTCATTATGTTTTTATACATATTTCTCTTCTTTTTGTACTGTACAGCTGCAGAGGAAATAGTTGCAAACTGTGAGGCTCACACGGAGAGATTAAATCTCCTCACAGAGACACAGGATAATTCAAGCTAGAAACTTCTTTTCCTTCCCTCAGTCACTAGTATCTTGAGCAAGCATACCTCAACCTTCATCTCAAACATGCATCCATTCCCCAACAACTCTTGCTGCTTGCATTAGGCAATGAAAACAGAAGCTTAACTGTGTCTTTGTTCAATTCCTAGAAGTAGCAATTACTTTCTATTATTGGACAAGTATTTACAAAATATTAAAAGCAATAATATGCCAGGAAGAATCAAATTATAGTAATTGCAATTATTACATTTGATTGCATATTTCATAACCAACATAGGAAAATAAAGGCTGTTCTTTGTTATATTATAGCAGTGAGATTTCTTTATTTTATCAGATATAAATACCTTTCTATCATATATGGATGTGGCAAATATGTACAATAGTAACTTGTCATAATTGCTTATGCATTTTGAAACAAATTGTACTGAAAAAGTACAGTACTGAGACATGCCATGCATCTAATTATCTCTTTTTTTGCTTCCACCACCCTTTCTTTCTCTTTTTTATTTATTTTTTTGGAGGGGGTTATAATTTATTAACAATCTGCAGTTTGCATACTTTGCTGATAAAAACAAAATGAACAACAGCACAGAGAGATAGACCAGCCACTGAGGCTTGTCCCACCATACATCCACAGACAGCAGAACAGAAACCCAGCACTTTAGGTTCACAACCTGTCAATATTGCCTCCACAACCCCTGACCTAACTGCTGCAACTGTATCAGGCAGATTTGCCTGGCTGCTGGTGCAGTGGTGCTCTCTGGGAGCAGTAGTAGCTGACAGAAATGGTGGAGGATGTAATGGAGGGGTGCTTTGTTCATAAATCAACAGAAAAGTTCCTGATTGCAAAGATGAAATCACACCCAGCTCTGAGTCAGGGAACTGCTGCAGGCAACAGTGACGACAGTTCTGAGGGTGAGGACTAGATGCTCAGTGTTTTTATGCTGGACATGGGTGTGCCTCTGCTATCTCCTACTTATATCTAGTCATGGTGTCCTCCAGTCTTTTGTCTCCATCACCATCCCTCTCTGTCTTGTATATCCTGTATGTCTGCACATGCTTCCTGACATGCCTTACCTACCTGACCCGCTCATTCCTAAGCAACATTCCCAAAATTCCTCTCTCTCCTGAAAAAAAAATGAAAAAGGGGTACTTGTCCCACAATAAAAAATGACACCCCATACATAGCTCTCTACTTTGCCTCTGTGCCATCGTGACGCACCTGCTTTGGTCTAATTGACCATGCAACATTATTCTGTTGTTGTCATCTATCACTGCTGTTGTGACTCTGCAGAGACATGAACTTGTGTGCATGACTGTGCATTTATGTTTTAAAGAAGTGGATAGCTGTGGTGCTCTCCCATGACCCTCCTGCAAACTCTTGTATTTTTCCCTGTGTTTTTCCCTCTACTTACCAACCCCATTTTTATCACTATCCTAACCATCCATTTTTCACTTGTTTAATCTGGTCCATAAATAGATTCACACACACAACACACATGGCCAATGCCCAATGGAAAAGGATTCACTTTATGTCCTTATCTTTTGTGTGGCAGTTGGCATAGTGTACGAAAGCTGAGTGATAGTGAATGGTGTTTAACTTCTTATTGCAAAAGTTGAATATTTAAATTTAATCTGCAGTGGTCTGGTTACTTTCACACAAATGTGCATAAATCCATTGGGCTATGGTAATACAGAGTCAAGCAAACTAAAGGCAGTACCGTGCTATAGTTAGTGGAACAGTTCTTATTCTGCTGGATGTAATAAAGTTAGAGTTCCTATGTGGTGTGCTAAGATAATTACCCTGTTTATAGCTTGATATTTTTGTATGGTATCATGGGTTAGATTGCAGCTGTAGCTAATTTATTAATTCAAGACATTTCTATTCCTAACATATTATCTAACTACATATGTCTGTATTTCTCTCCATATTCAATATTTTCGTATTTTAGTAACATACCATTTGAATAGTACAGCAAGATATAATTTGTAAAAACATTGCAGGTCCAACAGGGAGAATTATTAAGCCAACTTTATCCTGATTATATATTCATGTTTATTGTACTCTCCTATCCCTAATTTGTATCTATAGTAAGCACTTTATTGTACAGAGCATGACAGATTAATGCTGATAAGTAAGCATAACACATCATACAGATGCTTCTACATGTCCCACAAAGCATATTGTAGCTATTAGGTTCATAGGTTCATAGGTAGGTACTAGGCTATCAGCCCAAGGGCCTACATAAGCCTAGTCAACAAGGTTCGCTGGCTTACACCACCCAAAAAAGTTATTTTCCTGTGCCACTGTCGAGCAGAGACACAGAAGTGATCCCCGGGGTGTATTTCCTATTTCCCATCCACTCATCAAGATTTTTCTTAAAGAGTGCTAATGAAGAACTTTGCTTGGTATAGATGGGTAGCCTGTTCCAGAGTATGGCAAGTCTCTGGGACAGGACTCTATCCTCCAGCATGTCCTGTTTATTGTGGTGACAAGGTTTAGGTCCCTAGAGCATATATCTTGGAGGGATTGGGATTTCATTAGGTGTAGCATGTCCA
The DNA here is from genome assembly GCF_019279795.1 of Protopterus annectens. NCBI lineage: Eukaryota > Metazoa > Chordata > Ceratodontiformes > Protopteridae > Protopterus > Protopterus annectens. The sequence continues at coordinate 1,995,592,190 of NC_056735.1, forward strand.
ACAGCTCTGGGTTTGACATAGCTTTATATGTTAGGAAGAGATCACCTTGGAGTAGGTGATATGCTATGGAGTAAAGCTGGAGTTTTTTGAGATGGTCAGTGTAGGGCATTTGTTTGAGGCCAGTAATCCTCTTTGTGAGGTACTTCTGTGGCCTTTCCAACTACTTCAGATGTTTTGTGAGGTACATTCCAAAAGGGGCTTTGTACTCTATAATGGGTCTAATGAGTGTCGAGTAGTGGGGAACAATGACCTCTTTTTTCCTGGATGAGAACCGTTTTATGATGAGATGTGCCACATAGAAGGATTTCCTGACTACTGTGGCGATGTGAATATCAAAGGAGAGACTACTGTCCACCTGGGTCCCAAGGTCTCTCATCACACATTCGGTGTTAAGCAGATTGCTACCTGTGTGGAAGTTCATGGGTACAGAGTTTAAACAAAAGGGGATTACACTGTACTTTTTGGCATTTAGCTTGAGTCCGTGGCTCTGACACCAGGCATCTGTCTCAGGGAGGCCCTTCTGTAGGATGTCCACATCATTTGGGGACTTGGCTATGGCTCCTAGTTTGCAGTCATCTGCAAACTTCATCAGCCAGAGGACATCTGTGTTGGCCTATACTTCAGAGAAGTAGATACCAAACAGGAGAGGTCCCAGGACTGAACCTTGTGGTACTCTACTTGTCACTGGTTTGAGGTCAGATTTGGAGTCTGCAACTTTTACAGTGTGGGTTCTGACAGTGAGCCAGTTGGCAACCCATCTTGTGATGTAGGGATTTATACCTAGTTTAGTGAGTTTAGCTATAATTCCAGAATGGGGGATGGTGTTGAAAGCCTTGGTGAGGTCAAGATAGACTGTGTGAACTACTGTAACATCATCTACAGCTTTGGTGACTGCCTCAAAGAAGTCAATCAGGTTCAGGAGGCATGATCTGCCTTTCACAAAGCTGAACTGGGTGGGATCCAGAGTTTGGAGGTTACTAATGTCTTTGTTTATGAGTTCCATGATGATACATTCCATGGCCTTTCATACCAGGCTCGTCAGGCTAATAGGGTGATAGTTCCCAGGATCAGTGATGGTCCCTCCTTTGTGGAGTGGGATAACTGTTGCTGTGTACCATTCAGTGGGCACAAAGCCTGATGTGAGGCTATTATTAAACATGGTACTTAGGTGGGATGCCAGTTCATTCTGAAGTTCATGTAAAATGCAGCCTGGGATGTTGTCCGTTCCCATGGATGCTGTGTATTTGGTTTTAGAGAGTGCAGATTTTCCCTGCGTAGCTGTGATTACAGGGACTCTGCATTCTTTCTGTATAGATATGGGCCCTTTAGTGGGTGCGGGGGTAAAGTTAGCACTGAACCTATCTACCAGGATGTTGGCAATATCAGTTGGTTCTGTAATTTTCATGCCATTGTGCTATAACTCAGAGCAGATCTGGGTATTGCCATCGAGATTCTTGACATAGCTATAACATGCTTTGTAGCTGTCCTTAGAATTAGTGGTGATTTTGTTTTCATAGCTAGTTTGGATGATCTTATAAGGGATATTAGCTTCTTACTGAGGCTGACCAGGGAGCACTTCCACTCATGGGATTTTGCACTCTTTTGCAACAGTTTCTTCCTTCTGTTGTACAGTTTGTTTATGGCAGAGGACCACCAGATCGGCTTCCTTTTTTTGAAGGATAGCGTCTTGGTTCTGTTTGGGATAGCACAATCAATGCACTCATGTGAGTGCTTATAGAGTGCATTTGTGTAGGATTCAGCAGTTGTAACTGTATTGTCCATCTGCATGGGTGTCATGAAGTTCACCACTTCTGTCTTAAGAAGCATGAAGTTGGTTTTGGAGAAATATTTTACCATGGTTTCCTTAATGGGGGGTGGGGGCAGGATGTGGATATCAAGGGTGATTAACTTATGGTCGGATCGGACCAACGAGGAGATGACTTCAGGTGTGGAACACCGGTCACTAATGTTGGTAATGACTAGGTCTAGGATATTGTTGCCTCTGGTGGGGGTGTGGATAAGTTGATCCAGGGCAATGGAATTTATGAATTCCATAAAGCGTTGAGCTAAAGAGTTGGTACATAAGTAGTTTTCCAAGTTAATAGTGGGGTAGTTGAAGTCGCCCATTATTAGGGTGTTTGGTTGAACCCTAATATTTTCCAGTACATCAAGAAAAGAGGAGTGGGAATCCTGGGGCATGGTGGGGGATCTGTAGCAAGCTACAATTTGGATTGCAGTTTTGCCCAGAGTTAGTTGCACTTGGATAACCTCGGATGCATTATGCTGAGCAACTAGCCTGGAGGTGTGGATATCCTTAATGAATATGGACACACCTCCGTCTTTGATGTTTCGGTCCAGGTTACATGGCCGAAAGGTGTGGTATGAGTTATAGCCTGGTAATGCAAGGGTGTTGTCTGGAGCCTTGAACCAGTTCTCAGTCACTGCACAGAAATCGATGTTCTCCATTTTAAGGAGTGCCTCGAGTGAGTGCATTTTGAGATTTAGACTTCTACCATTGAGTAGCATTACCCTCAGTTTTTGCTTGCCTGTTCCTGTTATGGTAGTGAATTTGTCATTTGAACCTTGCCTAAAAAAGGCACTATAGGGGTGGCAAGAGCCTTGGCCAGTATCCGGAATCCCAGGGGCGACAAGTGCAGGCCATCTCTGACAAAGCATCGTGGTCTGTCGACCATGTCATCCCAAGCAGACAAATACTGGATCCCCTTAGAATGACACCAGAAGCTTAGCCAATTGTTGAAGTCAATAATTTTGTCCTTGTACTGCGGTATCATTCTGGCCAATGACAGAATGCTACTCAGGGCTAGAGTCATACCTGCCTGGGCTACAAGATCAGAGAGCTCTTCCATGTCTCTTTATATGTAGTCCAGGGAGGTATGTCTCAGGTCATTCACACCAACATGGACAATGACAGAATCATATTTGTACTTGTTGTGGAGTGACCAGAGTGCATGGGTTATGTGGTGGATCCTGGCACCCAACAATCAGCTGACAGTAATCTTTTCCTTATTTAGCCTGGTGAGTGGGACATCAGTGTGCCTGACTATAGAGTCACCTATGACTAGTGTGTTGGGTACATTGTTTTGCCTTATTGGCTGTGGTTGAGTGGTACACTGAGTCTGTGGGCAGAGTGCCATTTGGGTTGTGTTTGGGGATGAAGGTTGCATGCATTTCTGCTTTGGAGGTCCCTGTTGCTTAGACAGATTATTATTGAGAGCCTCTACGAATGTTTTTGTGTTACTATGTGTGGATTTTGGTGGTGTAGATTTAGTGAGAATATGTGATGAGGTCTGCGGTGGGAGTGACGGATGTGTTTAAGGTGGAGGTGGGGTTACATCAAGGATCAGCTTTGAGCCCTTTCTTATTTGCAATGGTGATGGACAGGTTGACAGACGAGATCAGACAGGAGTCTCCATGGACTATGATGTTTGCAGATGACATTGTGATCTATAGTGAGAGTAGTGAACAGGTGGAGGAGACCCTGGAGAGATGGAGATATGCTCTACAGAGAAGAGAAATGAAGGTCAGCAGGACTAAGACAGAATATATGTGTGTGAATGAGAGGGAGGATAGAGGAATGGTGAGGATGCAAGGAGTAGAGGTGGTGAAGGTGGATGAGTTTAAATACTTGGGGTCAATATTTCAGAGTAACGGTGAGTGTGGAAGAGAGGTGAAGAAGAGAGTACAGGCAGGATGGAGTGGGTGGAGAAGTGTGTCAGGAGTGATTTGTGACAGATGAGTACCTGTAAGAGTGAAAGGGAAGGTCTACAAGAGGGTAGTGAGACCAGCTATGTTATATGGGTTGGAGACAGTGGCATTGACAAAAAGGCAGGAGTTTGAGCTGGATGTGGCAGAGTTAAAGATGTTAAGATTTGCACTGGGTATGACGAGGGTGGACAGGATTAGGAATAAGTATATTAGAGGGTCAGCCTAGTTTGGAAGGTTTGGAGACAAAGCCAGAGAGGCAAGATTACATTGGTTTGGACATGTGCTGAGGAGGGATGCTGAGTATATTGGAAAAAAGATGCTAAGAATGAAGCTGACAGGTTACAGGAAAAGAGTAAGGTCTAAGATAAGGTTTATGGATGTGGTGAGAGAAGACATGCAGGTGGTTGGTGTTACAGAGCAAGACACTGAGGACAGGAAGAAATGAAACAGGTGATCTGCTGTGGCAACCCCTAATGGAAACAGCCAAAAGAAGATGATGATGTGATGAGTGTGGTGTGGTGCAAATGTTTACCTTCTCCTTTTGACTGTCAAGTTTAGTCTTGGCTGGAGAGAGCTTTACCTCCAGTTTGGCTAGATAAGTGCATCTCTCACAGGTTGTAGTGTTGAGTGGTAGGAGTAGAGGGTTGTCTGTGTACATGAGGCAATTTCTACATTGCCTCAAGATGCCCAGATTCATCAGATAGACAGGAGAGAACACTGGGAGCTGACCCTTGGGCATGCCTGAATAAAAGACTATTTTCCTCTAGATAAGTGAGGAAAGTGAGTAGAAGAGCTGTTTTTCTCTAAGCAAGTGAGAAAAATAAGTACAAAAACTGTTTTCCTCTAGGTAATGAGGAAGGCTGAGTGCTATAATAATTAATAGCTTATTTAGTGCTTATAAGTTCTGAACAAGTGCTGAGCATGAATAAGCAAATTTAAGTGCTAAAACTAAGAATCTGTATCTGCACTAGACAAGTTACAGGACAGAAATAAGTGCAAATGCAGGCTTTCAAATCAGAAAGTTGAGAGAGATGGAAAAGATTGCCCAAACGGCCAATAACTACACTTTCTGGGCCAGAACCACTCCTCATGTGGTAGACAGGTTACCTAGTGTTTACCACTCCCACTGATAAGCTAGAAGGCTTCCCTCCAACACAGAAAGGCTTCCTCTCTGCATCTGTTTCTATCTCTCTCTGTGCATCCCTTCTACTTCAGTAAGTTATCTCTGTGCTTCAGTTGTGTTATTTAAATGCTGTGGAGTAGTAATTCCTTTATGGTATGCTCATATGTATAGAAGGATTCTTGACTAATTTCAACAGGTCTAATGCAGCTGTTAGACAACTGTTCCTGACTACTTTTGGTACACAACTTTAGGTATTCTTGTAGGCTGCATATTGTTCTAAGCCTCCATTATCCTTCTTCTGTCATAAGGTACTTTGTTGTTGCCTCCATCTCACCTTGCCAATGTATCTCCTCCCTGCTGTATCATTATCATTCCACCTCCGCATTTGCACAATGTCTGACACTGGGTGACAAATGGAACTAAAGCTAAATGGAAGTACAATAGCTTGTCATTTTATTCAGTTTGACTGCATTATTCTATCACACTTTGCACCACTGTGCTTAGCTATGTTTATTCAGTTTAACATACATTTTAACAAGTTGAAGAGTTGGATGTACATATGAAACTGGTCAATAGGGTAATGAAGATGAATGCATAAATTCACATTTGCTAAAATTTGCTGTCAAATGTAAACTGTCAGATGTATAACTTCCTATGTAGTGTGCTTAGATAATACTCGGGATATAAATGTTTTTCCTGGAATGCTCTAAAGGTTCAAATCCATATAGATAAAAAAATGTTTCAGAATGTTATGTCTGACTGCTGTGGCTGTGAATGTTGCTGATACCTTTCCATAACACATCATTACTCGGCTGCTATATTAATATGCCTGCTTTTGATTGTGAAGCTTGTTTTTACAGATTTTTGTACAAAAGTCAGCACAGAGCAATGGAAAGTACTGCTAATTCCCAATCTAAGTTCAACACTTCAAGATATGATTATACATGAGCTAACATTGCTATCAGCAACACAACTCAGCTTGGTAATGCTGCACTCAAAAAATAAAATAAGAAAACAATAATTATTGTTTTATGTTGCACAGTGGTCGGCCATGGTGGTGCAGCAGTTAACGTTGCTGACTCACAGCGAGAGGTTCTCTGGTTTGATTCTCGGCTGGGGTGCCTTCTGTGTGGAATCTGCATGTCCTCCCTGTGGTCATGCGGGTTTCCTTCCAATGCTCTGGTTTCATCCCAAAGACATGCAGTAGGTGGATTGGACACTCTAAATTGGCCCTAGGTGTGAGTGTGTGCATGTGTGTGCCTTCTGTAGAAGGTTGGGTGCCGGGCTGGCAACTCGACACCGTAAAACTCCATTGCCAGTCATGAGCTGACAGATGATCTGCTGTGGCGACCCCTAACTGGGAAAAGCCAAAAGAAGAAGAAGATTGTTTTATGTTGCACAACATTTGTATGTCTCTACTACTTTTTACAACAGGTAATCTTGATTTCAGGTTGATGTTAACTCAATTCAGTCGTTTATTCTATGTCTGCTCTACAGTGTTTACACTTGCAACTGTGTTACAAGTTTGGTTAAGCATTTTCACATAATCCATCCCTGTTTTTCTGCAGTTTACTGCCCTATGAAAGAATTGTGTTTGTCTTGGCAATGCATATAGTGCAAGTATGAGACAATACAAGTATGCAATCATCCTGACCTGAAGTTGCAAGAATATTTGATTGATAATCCACTGGTAGACAACAGCGAATATCTATGTTATCACATAATGTGGGGCATCTTACTGTACCTCATGCAATGTACATAAAGCAATGTATCTAAATTATAGTAGAAAGTATGTAATTACATGTGGCAATCAGTGATGTTAAATTGTCCTGTGCACACATATATGTATTTGTTGCATGGCCTGTGATGCACAGTAACATCTGTTCCAAACTGTGGATTTTAAATAAGTTCTTATGTCCTATTTCACATTGTTAATGTCAGATTTCTCCTGTAGCACTTGCAAGTAATACATCACTCTCTAGAGTGTTTAACTAGATAGGTGGAAGATTTGATGCCCAGCATGACAAGCTTGTGTGCATGTGAGAGTGTGTGCAACACTTGGTGTTGTATCTATTTCCTCCGAGAAGAATAACGTTAACTCTTCACATAACCCCCTTATCCCTCTTTTTACTGTAACAATCTCTATGAAATAAAATGGTGAGGTTATCCTGGCAAAACTGCACTCTCTGCAATAAATGTGAGACTTCTCCTGCAGCTCTTTCAACTAATACATTGTTCACTAGATTGTGTGCCTTGATAGGTAAGAGGCTGGATGCTCAACATGGAAAATTTGTGTTTGTGTGTAATGTCTAGTGCTGGATCCACTTCCCCTGTAGAGACAGGTAAGATGTTCAGTATTCAATATGTGGAAATTGTGTGAGTGAGTGTTTTTTTTTTCAGTTAGTTGAGCATGTACTCAATCAACCTCTATTCTGCTTAAACTTTTTAAACTCCACCATCCCCTAATCCCCGCTTTCACAACCTCGACTTCTTAGCAACACAAAGGTGTAGCTAGCCATATTGTTTATACTCTATTAAGTGCAATTTTCTATCCATTACTTAATGAAGCCATGACCTTTTTAGGCCATACTATACCAATAACTGTCCTACTGAATGCTTCCAATAGGAGTATCATAGATGGATAACATTTCCATTCCATGTTTTAGAGAGAAAGTGATGCAAACATTTGTTAAGTGGGGAGGGGGCATTTCTTTTTTTCAAATGACAGAAGGTTTTTTTGGGCAGTGATAAGAGCGCATGATTACAAAATTATATTAACTGCCTGCACCCCTGATGCAATACAGTGATGAGGTCATTCTTTCTAAAGAAAACTGTAACAATTTAAATATTAAACTTTTCCTGTGGTGTTTGCATTTCTTACACTGTTCTCTAGAATGTGCAAATAGATATGTAAAATGTTCAAATGCAGTGGTGCTTAACTTCTTGAAGTGTGTGTTTGTGACACTGCAAATTAATTAAGGACTGCTTTATACACATTTGTAGGGGCAAATTTTCCAACCCTCACATGGCTGTAAAAGTCATTTTACCTGGCACATCTCCTTGGCAATACATGGTGATATCATCCACTCATAGATGCTGTATACCTCACTTGTGATCAGTATTGCTCTGTGGTGCTGACTGCTGATAATGGTCTGTATAACTGGTGTATTTGGATATGTAGGTGATTTGAGTCTATCAATGCTGAAACAGTGTGACTTTGATACTTTGATATAACATCGCCCACCTCTCAACCACCTTTATATATACCTCTTCTAATGATATGTATTTACAGTGGCCCACTGTTACACTAGCAAATTCTAGCATTAGCATCAACAGGGAAAATCACTTTTTGCCTACATAATGCTACTCAGATGGAGTGCAATTTCCCTGTGTTGATTGACTTTGATAACATGCTTTGTAAATTGTGTTACTGCATGCATAAGATGTTTGAGGTCTGCTGTGAGCATTTTTGTCATCATACTATGTATAGCACTCTTCAAATGTGTATATAATGAGTAGCTGCACAGTGTTATTGTGTACTTTTACCACTTTTAGTATAGACATCCTGCTTATAAACAGTGGTGATGTCATCCATTTAACTGTGCCCTGTCCCAGTTGTACCTCAGCATGTCATGTGGTACTTGCAATTCAGACATTAATCTGTAGCTTGTGATCTTGAGTAGTTATTTCAAATTCAGACATTACTATTCAGACGACGCTGTGTCAGTCAAATTGTGACTATACATATTGCAAACACTGTTGTCAAACTCATCTGTTGTGTATGCTTATAAATGTTGATTCCTCATACAAAACACTATGATAATTTCTCCCACAGTAAGGCTTATATTCAGAGTAAGATGACATGTGTTAACATTTTCCTCACATAACATTATGTAGGAAGCATTATCCTCTGGTATGAGGGACTGAGATGACATTCTGTATGTCATAGATTTAGTACAGCAATTACAGACACACATATCCCTTGCAGCAATAACACAAGGTAATGCCTTCGCATTCTGCGATATCTCACAATTGTAGTGGCAATTCTATCATGGTGCATTCATTTTGTACAATATCATGTATTTTCTGATGTCAAATGCTCATTTGTTCAACATCCACATTTAGAGCTTGCTAGCATTATATAGCCTTATACTGTAATGCATGTATGGCATCTACCGTAGTATAATATGTCAATTCACAGTGGGACAGGCCTCCCCATCACTTTTACCTCAAGGATATTGTTTACATGACAGACATCTGATGAAATAGGTTAGCATGGGTGGAATATTGCACTGGTCTTAAGACTTCTACAGTGGCATTTGTGGTTCATCCATCTGTCATTTGTCAGTAGACTCAGATAGCTTGCTGTTAAATTCTTGAAAGGGCAACATTATATAAATGTATTGATGTATCTAGTTATTCCTATACATTTTTATATTGCATACTGATGTATCATCAAAGGTTGTGATTACATGGCAGTTAAATGGTTATTTGGGGCATGTCATGCTGTGACTGTTCCTGTGCCACATGTATTGAGTACTGGCTTGTATAGCATACCTACACAGATAGACTATGGTTCAGTTCTTGGACAATGCATGTGTAATACATGATAGAAACAGCGTCATTGTCAAAGAAAAATTGATATTGTACTGCTTATGGTTATGTGGGCTGTAAAATGTATAGCTCCTTTCCAGCATTCTGACAAAAACTGATTGTTGATATTATGTTCATAACTCCTTTTTTAATGATCAGATTCAATTCAGTTATTGCTAGCAGCCTCTATTGCTGTCTGATGTGGCACATACAGTCAATATAGAGACCTGGAAATGGCTTAGTATAATAGGCAGGGGTTTGAATCTGGTAAAATCTGTTTGTCAGGCAAATATATCAGACAGCAGTGGTTTACAGACAGACAATAGTTATGGCATAGTCATAGCACCATCTTTCTCAGGCCTTGTCCTACAAGGTAGGGTATCCATACCCCTTATAAAAGGAAGTACCTCAAGGATGTTCTTCATGACATGACCAATATGTGTATATCTGTGGCATACATGATTATTACGCATCTCTCTGTTATCTGTCCTGGCATGTGTTCGAAAATGACATGATGCAAATGTTTATTATGGCATTCATCGCTCACAGATATTACCTTATCCAAAATAATTGTGGTTTGTATTGCATGCTTTCACCTTGACATTTCATTACTGCAAATATTTTCATCCCTATGTGCATTTTAATGGCAAATGAGGGATTCCATAAATATTTCTTACTGTATGGCATGCCAGACAACCGGAAAATGTGATTGGTCCTCTGTTACAATTTTTTCTTGTGTGTTGCTGCTGTTGAATTGCTATCATGTTACTGTTCACTGTAATTCCATGTGAGCATGTCCAGTTTAATGATGTCTGAGATGTTTGCAAATCAGCAATGGAAATCTTGAAATCATGACATGTCATCTGAACTGTGTTGTCATTTGTCACTTATGTATGTTGTATTTTATTTGGAATGCCACTTAGACTTTCACGACTATACAACACTTGCTTGTCTATAACATATTTGCAGGTGATAAACCCCTTTCTTATGAGTGCCACTGACATTTCCTTGCAAAAGTATGTCCATTTCTGATGTACCTGACATTACAGCTGAAATGTTTGCTCCTGTGTAAACATGCTGAGATGGAGAATACAGCAGTGGTGTTGGCTTGCATACATAAATTCCCTCTATATACATCTCATATGCAACAACTGCAGTCTGTGTCTACAGAGTGGATGTTTGGCATAATGGCTAAGGTATTCACCTTACAGACATAAGGTGCATGTTTTGATTCTCACATGGGGTAATTAGCTAGGCTTAAAATGGCCCACAAGGGCAGTTAGCTTAGTACTGCTCTATGAACCTATAATTGTCTTCTGTCAGTGGTAACTCTTATCTCAACTCAACATTTGGGTCTATATCATGTTGTTGAACGCTTACAAGTTTGAACTTTATATAGTCGACATCATATGATCGAACTTTTAAAAGTTCAACATCATATGGTCGACACCATATGATCGAACTTTTAAAAGTTCAAATGTTTCAATGAAGATTTCCCTTTTCGGCACTGTAGTGTGATCTCGGAGTTGGTATATTTAAAAAGCTGGAAGTATGGGGGGTGTAGCCCCCATGTGGGAGGATACTTACAAGTATGAACGTCATATAGTCAACACCGTATGTTCGAACTTTTAAAAGTTTGAACATCATATGGTCGACACCATATGATCGAACTTTTAAAAGTTCAAATGTTTCAAAGGGAAGATTTCCCTTTTCTGCACTGTAGTGCGATCTCAGAGTTGGCATATTTAAAAAGCTGGAGGTATGGGGGAGTGCAGCCCCCTACGTGGGAGGTGAAGGGGGGTGTGCCCCCCTGCTTAAACCATTCAGGCAGTTTTTTTCTTTGTTTTTTTTTTTCTAATTACATTTTCAAACTTTTAAAAGTTTGATCATATGGTGTTCGAACTTTTAAAAGTTTGATTATGTAATATAGACGCCAACATTTTACTGACATGTATATCACATTTGCACTCCCATTTGTTACACTACAGTTTTTATCACTATCACATCCTCTGTTAACCTGTGTGTTTTTATTTATGTACGTAACTCCAGCATTGTCATTGACATTAATTATCATTACATCAATATTACAGAATTCATGTCAGAAATGTTTTTGCACATTTGCCTGCGGTATATGAGCACACTTTACACATTTATCCTTGCATCAAGGCCGGATTAAGACCAAATTGGGCCTGATGCTGCAGCGCAATAAGGGCATATTTTTTCTCGGCATTGGTGCATGTGCATTCGACACTCAGCATACATGTACACTTAGACCAACCAAGAAGTCTTAATTGCTTGTGATGCAACCAGCCAGCCTTTATTGAACATGTATAATAATAATAATGTGTCGATGTATTATCATAACAACTCGAGATTAAAATCAAGCTATGTAACATCAACATTCTATAGCAATTGTCTGAAAAGTGCACTTAATGCAGAAAAAGCTAAACCAGATCAACTTAACCTAGCCTACCTAGGCATATTGTCACTCTTACTACTGCACTAGTGTTGCTTACTTATATTGCTGTTTTTCGAGCCTTAGCAAGTGCAAATTCTTAGATTGTGTCAGTGAGGTCAAGGCTGTGCAGCAGCTCATGGTCAATGCTCATAAGCACCAGCATGCTTAGCCTTTCCTGCTCCATTGAAGACTGCAGCTCTCCTTTGAATATTCCCAACTTTGAGAAGCTCCGCTCGCCAGAGGCATTGGACACCATCATGCACAGATAGATGCGCAACCCGATCTCGAAGTTTGGAAATGTCTGAGAAAGATTCAATGATAATTAAAGCTTGTACATGGTAAGATGTGCTGATTCATTCACAGTCACCAGTTTCTGAGTGCACATAAATGCAGCAAACTGTATCAGCTCAGCCACCAGTGTGTCTTCCAAGTCATCTGGATATGAGGAAACGAGATTCTTAGCTTTGACCTCGATCTGCTCAATGCTCAATGATGTTCGCTCTAAGAGAAATCTGAATGTTTTACAAATACCGTCATACACCTTCATCCGCTTTTCCAGTTCAGCTAACATACTGTCGATCATGACCAGATACATCTGTGTTTTGAATGTTTCCCTTGGGTTGAGGTCTGCTTCGTTTGCAGCTCCTTCATCAGGCATTCACTTTCAGTTACGGCCTCAACCTCAGCCTTGTATTCACCATGTTGAACCTTTTCAGTCACCATCTGCTCATACAAGTCAAATCTGTCCCATGCAAACTGAACCATGTCGACCAGTGATGCCATCAAGCCAGTTGCCATATTCAGGCTGACTGTAGGATCTTGGAGGCTAATGCTCGTACTGTTGAGACAGCCAAGGATATCATTCCAGGCTGTTGCCATAACTGCTATCTCAAGTTTATCCATCCTGCATGAAAATCCTGTGGCCTGATTTCTCTTATCTGCCTTCTGCTCCTTATCTGCCACAAGCTCATCCAGGACTTCCTGAATGCTCTTCCACCCTTCTACCAGCACTTTGACATCATCTGCATATTCACACCATCGGGTTCCAAGCAAACCCTTGAGCATCAGCATGCAGCGATTCTTTAGTCGCTGCCAGCAATATGTTGAGTCAGACAGGAATACATATAGTCCATTGACAAAACTGAAAAACCTGGTACAGCCACCACAGCTTTCACCAGCCTGATCTCCTACCAGGTTTAGGCTGTGGTTGCAGCATGGAATAAAAGCGGTGTATTTACATCCTCGCTTCACAATTGACTGGACAGCATTGTACCTTCCTGACATGTTTGATGCATTGTCATACGACTGACCTCTGCAGTTAGCAATATCCAAGCCTTTTTCCTTCAGAAAGTTCAGAAGTCTGCTAGCCATCTGCTCTGCCGTGTGTCTCATCATCATAGGCATGAATGTCAGGAGCCGTTCAACTGGGCCCGATGGCAGAACATACCGGATAACAGTCATTAGCTGATCGAAGCATGATATGTCAGGTGTTGAGTCAATCAAGACAGAGAAATACTTCACCTCCTTGGCTTCTTTCAGGATGGTGTCCTGAACCTTTTGTCCCATGAGCTTCACCAGTTCCTCGCAAATTGTGGAGGGCAAATAGGAAATGTGACCTTTCCTGCAGTTCGCATACTTTCTAATATGGCTAGCCAGCAGAGTATCATACTCCGCCAACAGCTCATTGATGGCAAGGTAGTTACCATTATGAGCGGAACCTATGATCTGATCCGTGCCTCTTATAGCAAGACCATGCTCGGCTAGGAATATCAGAATGTCGATGAGCCGCTTCAGCATCTGGCCCCAGTTACAGCGCTCTTCCTCTACCTTTTTGGTGGCTAGGTAGTCAACATGACTGGCCTCTCTCTGTCGCCTCACAAAGGACAACATAGCCTCATGATGACCATCGCTGCTTTCATGCATTTTTATTCTGGATTCGCCTGCCCTCCAGTTGTCAAAACTGCCAGAAACAAACTTGGTCGCTTGAACAGCACTGCTGCCGAACAACTTGCATGCAAAGCAGAACACCTTCTCTTTCAAAGGTGAGTAGCACGACCATTGTCTACAGGATTTTTTGCCATTGAGTGGATGTGTATGCATGAAGAAGGTCTTTGTGCATCGACATTGGAGCAACTCGCCTGGGTATCGTCTGACACTCTCTTCAAACTTCTTGGCAGTCTTTTGGACCATTCTTGGCCCAGTATATTCTCGAGTGTCAGCGTCGATTTCACCCCACTGTCCCAAATCATTGGTGAAAGCCTCCAGCGTCAGCGCTAATGCTTCAGCGATAGCATCTCCTTTCACCTCTTCTCTCTCCACTGAACTTTCCCACTCTTTATTCTCTCTTGCCTCCGCAGGTTCATTTTGCTTGGCCTGGTCTTCAGGAACACTTGAACTCGCAATCGCATCTGATGCAGACAACTGAGATGAAGATGCTCATTCTCCGAAGTATGAACTCAATTTTGGAATTTTTGCCAAAAGCTTTTCTTGTTCTGCTGCTTCTTTCCTTTTCTTTTTCGCTTTATTCCATCCACTGAGTAGAGACACCATAGCAAGCCTGCGCAAAACAATATGAAAGATATCACAAAGTAAACGGTTTAACGTAAAATTGATAGCATTAACTTGACATCTTTGGTTAATAATAAACACAATGACATTATAGTTACATCACAGCGCAAAGAATAAAGTAACGCTGTGCATAGATGTCCAAAAGTCAGACTCCAAATTTCATTCTAAGAATTATTTTGAGGTTAATATAGCAAAGGAAAACTGTTCAGCTTCTGGAAAATTCTCATCTGTTTTTATCTGGGCCTATTTCAGGAATGGGATTAATGCTGCAGCATCAATAGCAACCACCTTAATCCAACACTGCCTTGCATACTAACCAATTATGCAGTATAAAACATTTATTACTTGTGTAGAGTTCCTCCACATCACTTACCCTCCTTCCGTATTATTTCAATGTACTTGCCCTTAATATTTCTGGGCTGCAGTGTATACTCATGTCTGAGCTTTACCTATATGCAAGCCATTCTGTTTACATTTTTCACTCATGCTTGCAAGCACCTTTCCATATCCATGAGCATGATTGCTGGCTATGAAAGTATACCTACAAATACATAGGTTTGATGAACAAGGTGGATATTTGATTATTGCAGCATCTATATGACTGTTAATGAATCCCAGGGATGGTTTCTTTTTTACATGATGTTTTTGAAAGCTAGATGTTCAACCAACAGCATTGCTTTCAAGATAATTTACTAACTTTATATGAGGGCCTTACTTGATTTTATATTTACTTGTACTGTTACAGGAATAAATTTAACCCAATGGCATATCATAAAGTAGGTGCAAATACAGTAACTCACTAAACTGGATTTAGCAGCATTCATATCTAAATATCTTTATGATTTGCTGGAGACAGTGTTTGAGACTACAGGAACCATGTTATAGAATGTTTAAATACATACTGTCAAATGCAGACAATGCTAAGTTATAGCATTACCACCCTAGCATCTAAGGCCAAACTAAGAAAATGCAATATATAGTGAAAGAGAGTGGAAGGCAGTAATCAGAAAACAGGGTCCAAGAATAATGGCTGTCAGAAGGACATCAAGACTAACAGAGATAGGAAGACATTTAGAACTTGACAGTGAACTGCAGTGGTTTTGTCATCCAGGCAAAAAGAAAAATAAATCAGTTTTTTGGTTTCCTTGTGATTATACATTAAGCTAATGTCCCAACTGTCTCAGTCATTTATAGAACAAGTGAATATTATAGATCTGGCAGCTCTTATCAAAAAGAGCAATTAGAAAACTACAAAAAAATGAAGTATTACAAATTCTGAAGAGGATGAAACTGGCAAGAAATGGTGCCAGGAAGCAGGGACAAACAGGAATGGATATAAAATTATTTTGGTTCCTGGCTTCATGGTATAGAAAAATGGGGCCCCCTACTGTAACCCAGGAAACCAGGGTGTGATAAGCAGCCTTAGCACTTGAGGTTCGGAATGGATGGAGGGGATTAAAGGGGTGTGGTCTGCTTGTGTCTCCAAGGGAAGAAGAGTGAGTTGTCTGTGTGTGGATTTCACACAAGGAAGTTTGATTTCCCTGGTGGAAACTGAGTGGTCATTTCCCATGCTTCAGGAATGGAGGTGTGCTGTTTGTTTGCAAAGCTTCTTGTGCAAATGAGGGATGGCCAGCAAGGTCTGCCCATTTTATGGTCCTCTTCAACTACTTAGCTGGGCATGCACATGAGAAGACAGGGCTAAGGAAGGATGTTTAAACCATCACTTATGGCTGCGTAAATGCTGGCCCCTCACAGCTAGCATTATCTTATTATTATTGGAGATGGGAAATAGATGTTGCAGTTGGCTAAGAGGGGAGCTGATGACTGATGGTGTAAAAGAGGCAAGAAATGTTGGAAGGTAAATGATCAGGTGACAAGGGTTGGATGACGGATATTAAGCAGGAGTGAGGAGAAAGAATATGTA
Organism: Protopterus annectens; assembly: GCF_019279795.1. Lineage (NCBI taxonomy): Eukaryota > Metazoa > Chordata > Ceratodontiformes > Protopteridae > Protopterus > Protopterus annectens. The sequence continues at coordinate 1,995,608,582 of NC_056735.1, forward strand.
AGACAAAAGAAATTAATAAAGAATTGATGAATATTTATAAAATCTTATATCAAGGGCAGGATTGTGAAGTGAGGGGGTTAAGGAAATGGTGTTGGGCAGAAAAGAAAGGGAAGTTAGCTAACCTTAAGCTCAATGACTATACTACCATTAAAGTAGTAGCCAACTACATTCCACCAGAGGATAACATTCTCCTGATAGAAAACATTCTCTCATATCTCTCTAAAAACATCCCAGATGAAACCATTCTCCTTGGGGACATCAATATTAATTGGCAATCCCTAAGTAATCCTAACTCTCCATATCCTATAAATCTATATGGATTTACACAACTAATCTCTCAACCAGCCCATACTATTAACTCTCACTATCCTAGCACACTAATAGACTGGATATTTTTTCAAATCCTTCCAAATACCACAATCCAGAAAAACGTCATGACTCCCTGAGTGATCACTCGCCAGTAAAAGTGCTCATATATACTCAATATCTCCCTAAATCACACAGATTTATCACAGGTCATAAACTTTCCAACTTTAACCCTGATAAGTTTAAAATTCTCCTCTCTAGAGTAAATTGAACTTCCTCAACCAGAAGCAGTCCAAGCCTTCAACTCTACTTTCCTTAACATCTTAAACTCACTAGCCCCACTCTGCAAAGTACGGATAAAGGCTAATATATCCCCCTGGCTATCCTAAAATGCTCACACCCTTATGAAAACCAGAGATAGGGCTTGGAAAATATGGGTACACTCTAAACTCCCTGCTTACTTGCAAATGTATAAAGAAGTGAGCAATCAGACAAAGAAACTCATCAATAGAGACAAAAAAGATTTCTACTATAACCCCCAACAACACTAAAATCTAATCCTAAAAAATTCTGGAATGCTATAAACCAAATATTACACCCGGGCAACCCTACTTTACCCAACTGAAGCCCAGACAGGTCACCTGATAAAACAGCCAACACCTTCAACACCTATTCTATAGAATCCATATCCAAGCTATTTTACCCCAACCCCTCTGACACCAATGCTCCTAACTCCCCTGAATCTTCTCCAACTACTAACTCTGCAAACACTTTCTCTCTTAAGTTTGTTCCCACTACCTACATGAAAACTCTACTCTCTGAGCTAAAACTATGCTCTGTATCTGCTGACAACATCCCTTCATATTTTTTCCAGGTAGCAGCTCACTCTCTTGCTCTACCTGTATCTATCATACTCAATCGCTCCATCTCTGAATCTAAAGTCCAGTCAATCTGGAAACAATTATACACACTACCTATTCATAAAGGAGCTAAGTCCCCAGAAATCTCCAATTTCAGACCTATTGCTATCCTCTCCCCTTTCTCTAAAGTCTTGTAGAAATGTATATACAAACAAGTTATGCAATATCTCGTACGGGAAAAACTGCTCAATCCTACACAGCATGGTGTCTATCCTAAACATAGTGCCACCACAGCTTAGCTATCCTTCCTCAACACTATTTTTCTTGCCAGAGATGACCATAAACTTATCACTTGTCTGTTCCTTGACCTCTCAAAGGCTTTTGACACTGTCTCTCGCTGTCTGGTACTGAACAAACTCTGACTTCAACTTCTCCCCTGATAGATTTGCATGGTTCTCCAGCTGTCTCACTGACAGACTGCAGTCAGTGAGATGGCCCTCTACACTATCTATTCCCCTTCCAGTAAGAATGGGTACCCCTCAAGGATTCATTCTTGGACCAATACTTTTTAATATCTTCACCAACCTACTCTACTCTTCTTGCCCACAGTCTACCATAGTCCAATACGCTGACGACTTTCCCTCTGAACTCCTATCAGCTACTCAGTTATCCTTTAACTCAGTCGAGACATGGCTCTCCAATAACCAGCTCATCCTCAACCCTAAAAGTCTGTTTACTGTTACCAGGCCAAAAAACAGCAATTACCGAAATACACGGCGGAGGACATAATGGACTTGCTGAATGATTATTTTCAACAAGTAAGTCTAGGGGAATGTACTGAAAATACGTTTTTTGGTATCAATTGTGAAATAGAGGGTGGGGGGGTGCAAGAATTGTATGAAAGATATGAAACAACAGCAGTTGAAAGGAAAAGGTGGACTGACTTTGTAACGGACATTTTTGATATTAATGAACAAAATTGTTATTTGCAATGTTCTATTATCAATGCAATGTGTGAAATCCTTAAAAGGGGTGGTGGGGAAACACAAAATGTTAAAAATGTTAAAAATGTTAAAGTGGCTGATGTTAATTCACCAATGCAAATGAATTATTCAAATACTGAATTTTCAGGGGTAACAGACAGTTGCTTCCATAGGGATGTTGAAGTGCGAAATGTTAGAGAACATAGTGTACTCTTTCAAATACAAACAGGTCTCCTTAATGAAGATGTTTATACAGTAATGAATAGTAATTTAGATAGGAATGTGGTTAAAATCAATGATAAAGATGGATTAAGCAGCCATTATTTAACAAATGTGGACATTACACAAAACATTACCTCAAATGCTGTGACAGTTATTGAAACAGAGGATGTATGACAACAGCGAAAACCTGAACAATATGAGTGTATACTTTAACAGTGAGGTGTTTGAGAATGTGAATGATGAAACAAGTGCACTGGTCAACCAACTAAATTCAAATAGTTTTGATGTCACATTGGGTGAAATTGACAGAACAATGAGTAAAAGGTCTGATGAACCATGTATAGTCACAAATTCAGCAGCAGACTTTAAGGTGTACAATTATTCCAGTAAAAATATTGATTGTAAGCATGCAAACCTGTTGGCCAAAGGGCTTACATTTGTTCCAAGTAGGAGGGGTAATATAGCCAATGCAATAATCAACTTAAAAATGTTCACCCATAAATTGAATCTGAAGGCATTGTTTAATGCTACAAATAGGACGTCCAATTGTAACAATAGTAATTTTAAGTTAAGAAAGCCAAGCACTTTTAACCCACCCATTAACAACAAAATAGGAATGTATGAGAAAAAATGTAAGAGGGATTTCAAAAAGGCATTTAGAATGGGGACATTAACTATTAGCATGAATATGAGTAAGGATGAACAAATAGTGGTAAATTACTTAATAAATGACAGGGGTATATGTATAATGACGCCCGACAAAGGGAATGGTTTGGGTGCAGGGTTTGAGTCTCACTAAGGATAATGCTGTTAAATGGCTTAATGGCTCATAGGCTTAGTACTAATCTATGAACCTATAATGGATAGGGGGATTATTCCAATGGAATTAATATTTTGCTATTAGATGGGTAATATTTAGAAAGTTCTATTAATGAAATACATATAATGAACAAAAAAGTGGACTTAATGCTTGAAGACATGTTGTATCAGGGGTAAATAAATGAGGAAGAATATGAATGCATGAGGAATGACTACCCAATGGTGTCCAATATTTTTGGAATTTCCAAGATACATAAGGGGCTAAGAGATGTAAAATTTAGGCCCATAGTAGATGGAAAGAGATCTAAAACATGTTTTATTAGCAAGTATTTGGATACACAAATGCAAAAGGGTTGAATGTATTTTCTTACATATGTAAAGACTCATGACAGTTTTTGGAAAACCTAAATAAAATTCAGGTAAGGGAAGAAGTGTTTTTAGTCACTATTGATGTATGTAATTTGTTCTCCATGATACCCCATGAGCAAGGTCTTAGCTGGTTAGAGGTGCAATTATTCAAAACTGGAATTTATCATCTGGATCAAATTAACAAATACATTGTCCTAATGGAAGTAGTATGTGTATTTTGAGGGCCAATACTACAAAAAAAAAGTCACCGGTGTGGCAATGGGGGCCACATGTACCCCCCATTTTTTGCAAATTATGTTATGTCACACTGGGAGTAAGAGATAGTGATGGTAAGTGAATACTGGCAATGTAATGAGTATTACACCTGGTTTTTGGATGATGTCTTTTCATTGTGGAAAAGGACAAAGGCCCAGTTGAAACATTTTTTAGATTATATAAACTTGACCGGGGACTTTTTGAAGTTTACACACACTTACAGTAAAAATAATATATCATATTTAGATGTGGATCTGAGAATAAGTGATGGAACAAGATTGTATTCTATGGTGTAAAGGAAACCTACATTTTTGAATTCCTATTTGGAATTTGGAAGCTGGCACCCGTACCATCAGAAAAAAGTCCATTGCTAAGGGACAAATGGTACTGGCAGCCAGAATGGTCACCAGACATAGTGATTATGTGATGGAAATAGAATACATTATGGGAATGTTTGTAAAGAGAGGTCATCCTGAAACACTTTTAATTAAAATCAAAGATGAGGTGAAAAAAATGACAGGAGAGTGTGTATCAACCATTAACAGGAGAAATGAAAATGGAGGTGCAAGCATGTGGGAAAGAGAAAGCAGGATGAGGGAAGGAGTCAGTTTCATCACAACTTATAATTTAGATTCATTTTATATGGTTGAAATTATAAGGAAAAACTGGGAAATATTGCAGTTTGATCAACTGGTGGGCAACAGGGTAGGGAAAGAACCTGTAGTAGTGTATAGGAAGGAGAGATCTTTAAAAAACATACTGGAAGGTTTTCACCGTAGTGGACATGGAAACAGAAAGTTAGGCAACTGTAAATGTGGTATGTGCCCATACTGTCCTTATATTTTGGAGACAGGAGAAATGTTTCCTTTTTTAAATGGGAAAGGAATATTTGTTAAGGGACATTTCAATTGTAATAGTACCAATGTGGTCTATATAGTGTCAGGGCTGTATTACATTTTATATAGGACACTTAAGTGATAGGATGTATGAACATTAACATATATGAAAAAAGTAAAATGACTAATGCACTTAGCAGGCATCAGAAGGAATTCCCTAATCAAGAATTTAAGTTTTTAGTTTTACAACAACTAGTTAAAGACATACAAGGAAGAATGCTGGATTTATTCCTGGATTTAGGTGAGTTAAAATGGCAGTTGCCATTGGATGCTACATGCTATCTGGGTATTATTGAAAATGTAAGCATTTTCAGTGTGTTAAAAATAAGGAATATAATGGGATAAATAATAGAAAGACCAAGCAACACATTAAAACATAAAAATATATAGATATCATAGCACTGTTATGCTTGATTTATTCATATATTTATGCTTCGTTGTTTTTTTAACTTACATTGTGTTTTTAAGTTTTTGAAGTATGTATGAGAGTCTGTATCCCTTTAAAACATTAATTAAATGATGGATAATGGAATGTAATTAAGGGTGGAGGGAATATGTATTTAAGTGTCTGGGTTTGCAGTTCAGTTTGTGCTGAAGAAGTCCCATATTTTATGGGAAGAAAGCATTTAACACATGAAGTATATTTATTGACGTTTTTATTTGTAACATTTTTATCTTTTGTACATTTGTATTGTTAATAAACAGGTTCAACCACTGCAGATGTTCCAGTTTGTGGTTACAAGTTTGGATATCTCAGCATCTTCTGACTACAACACTTATGTAAGCTCAAGCACTTGTGGAGCTGACTAGAGGGGGTAGAGGAATGATGAGGTTGTGCCTTCCCACCTCTTTGTCTGGGAGAAGTGTTGGATGCAGTGTGCAGAAATGTATGACATACTTCTCTCATATATTCACAGGAAACAGATTATGACCTTTAAGGAAATAAACCCTGATTCACTGAAATATATGAAAGCCTACTACTGCTTTACCCAAAAGAGGTATTAATAGGCAATGGGGCTCTACACTATGACATAGGAATGCTCATTAAGAAGTAAGCTAAGATTTTAACATCACACAAAACAGCATACAGAGGAGCAAACATATATTAAAAATTGTACCAGGTCTTCAGGGCTTTGAGACATCAGTAACACAAAAATGCAGAAACAAACATCCAGTTAGTGCTAAGAATTTGTCCTGCTGACAATCTCTCAGTCACCATTGTTAATATCTCAGTTCCCGCAGTGAGCTTCATATCTGAAATCTTCATTCACAACAGTAATTATTTTAAAATTAAAATTGTTGATATAGGCAAGAGAATTGTTTGTGTTACAAGAGATAACTACATTCTCAACTCAGTCTTAAAATTCTCACCTGGACTATCAAAAGCAAAATTAGAAACATCTGTATATTCCACACACAGAAAACAATAAAGGTGGGTACAAACACAATCCAGTGTCATTGATCAGGCTATGTTTCCATTCTCATCATACACAGCAGTGAAATCCTGCATTACCTGGGTGTGCAGGATGTTTAAACATAACTTTATCAACATATCATCAAACAGATTTCTCAGGACAGTGGATTCTTCCTCGGCCTTCTTAGTGTTCTCTTGCAATTGGAAGATGAATTTTGCCAGCGTCCTGTCTAGATTGACCCTAGTCACTATGAATTCTGCATCATATCTCCACCGCAAATCAGACAGAGGTCTAGTACCCCTAGTCAATATAAACCATCTAAAATATGAATATGAGTGAAGTCACATGCATAAGGAATGGGGCGAAGAATAAAGGCACATTACAGACAAAAAGCAGTGTGTGCTTCCTAGATTCATTGTTAAAGAATCTAGTGGTGTCACTAGTTAGACATTTTGATGTTAATTAAGATATAACAACAGTTTTGGGGGGAGTGGTAGGGAAGTACAATGAAGGATCAGTCAAAGTTCTAGCTACTTAAGTTTAGGAGCATAAATAACTACAGTGTTAGAGAGGTCTGAGTTGGAAAACATTATACGGTATACGAGGTACCAAACTCACTGTAAGTTGCTTAGCAGTACTGATTCAAAAGTGGTTTCAAAAGACATTGTTGTCAAAGCTAGGAAAAGCCATTTTGGATACATGATACAGAAAGTCAAGTTGTCAGCATTTGGCAGAATGGGATTCTCAATAAAAAGAAAATACTTAGAAATTGTTGCTAAAATGTAAAATTCTTTATTAAATGAAGAGAAAGGCTCCCAAAAACATTAACCTACATCACATTAAATAAAAAATAATTCTTGATTTTGAGAAGGCAAAATTGTATAACATCCGGTCTATATAAAATGTATCCATAGTGATTGTACTGAGACAGTTTTCTGATGGCTAGCGAGAGTTATACACTCTGATTTCATTTTATTATTTCATAAGTGAAGTGGCTGAATAAACTTCTTACTTGTGCTGAAGAGTTGCCTATATTTGCTTTTATTAATCTTAAGATGCATCTTCCATATTTTGTTGTCAAATTAAATTTGTTTTTATAGATTGGAGAATTTTTTGTGTTATTTTGTGGTAAATTATACACACGCCATTTTCAGAAAGTGTGCAGCTATAACTTTCTTTGTGACATACTTTACACAAACTTCCTTTGCATTTTTGCAGTGGTAACGTCTGTCTCATATGATTTTGCACTAAATATCTATAAAGTAGTTTTTGAAATAAACCATATTTATTAATATTGTGTTTAATCTGTACAGGAAAATAGCAAAAAGAGGAATTGGAAGTGGTAAATTTAAAATAGGAAGTACATTCTGTTTATTCTGCAGATATATAAGATAGCTGATAATTTTAAGATGATTTGTCCTTGTTTTCCTTGAGTAATATATTTGTTTTTAAAAACACACATCTAATATCTCATGTGTATGTTATTTTACAGCATTCCTTTAAAATAACATTGTAATGTAAGATAATACTAGGCAAGCGATCTCAGGGACCATAAGTGCTTAGCCATATACACACTTAAGTAGACAAACCTAAAAGTTCTTGCCATCCATGTCAGGCACTTTATACTCCTTACCTGACAAACAGCAGGTCCTTAAATGATATGCCTGGCTTAAATTTGTTAAAAGATTAAATTATTTGTACAGAAAAAATACCCTTTATCATCAGAAAACATTTCTATAATTCATGTATTATTAATAACAGACACTTTTCTGCTCTTTCAGTGAGCAATGAGCTTCTTTTATCAGATGTGCCTGCATAGCAGACCTAAAATATACCAAGAAATCATATGCAGTGATCCATTAAGAGAAAAAAGTAACCAGATAAGTGTTGGATAAAAGTCGCGATGAAACAAGTACTGCAACTTCCAGATATGATCTATAAGTAAGAGATTTGCTAAGCCACTTGTGTCAAGAGGTACACAGAGATACTGGTTGCGTTAAGAAAGAGAAGAGTAGTAAAGAATTATGACAATCAGCAGCCCATATCGCAGCAGGCTCAAACACAGTTTTCAAGGGCATGAGTTACATAGTTCACCACCCTTTAGTTACACACAGAAATTCAATGCATTTCTATACTGCAGAAGAAAACAAAATATACAAGCTGAATCTTCAAAGGCATCTAACAGAAATGCAATATTTATAGCTATATACAACGGAATTATTATGTTTATTTGCTTTATAATTATATCTGTGACGTTAATTACTCATGCTTGTTTACTTATTCCACATGGAAACCTATTAATTAAAGCAGCAGTTCTCAGATTACTTGATTTGTACTGGGGATAGTTTTTGGGAAGGTTTAGAAACTCATCAAATGTATCCTCTTGTCACTCTATGCACACACACACACACACACACACACACACACACACACACACACACACACACACACACACACACACACACACACACACAAACAAAAGTGTGTGCACTCACATGACATGGCTTCCCTACACAAACTTGAAAATAAATTGCATGAGCATCAGTAGGCCACAGGAAAAAAAAAATGAACCGCATACAACCGAAGGCCTTTCTCCATGGGAATCATTGCCAGTGTGATTTCTAAGTGTGCACTTGCAAAGATTCCCTTTTAAGGGAAATTTCTCCCTTTTTAAAATTGGTGTGACCATGAAGTTGACATATATATGTTTGGGGAGGGGGGTGCATGTTGTTGTTGTTTTGGAACACTGACTTTAAAAAGGCAGCATTTCACGCTAGAACCCACTCACACAAGCACACACATAAATACACTGTCTCACACACATACACACATGCAAAAATGTGCACATGTGCACACACACACACACACACACACACACACACACACACACACACACACACACACACACACACACACACTCACACACACAGACTTTATACAGAGTACAATTTCAATAAAATATTAATATATGATAGTTTCCTCAGTTATTATTCTGTGATAGAAGTATTGTTAGCATATGAATATAGCTAAAGTAATGGCCGGTTGATTATGCCCTTTTCACTGAAGTCAGTGTGGAAACAATACTCTATGTTATTTGTGTTTAGCAGTTATTCTTACAAATTGTGCATAGCAGTACTATAACCCCATTACCTTAATGTACTGTTTAGGAAATGTATTGTGCTTGTTTTATTTTGGTGCAGCCTAGCTCTGCATATCAATGTGCATTATTGGGAAAAAATCCATAGATATTTTAGAAAATCTGTGGTTATAAAAACTGCATGTAACAGCCTGACATTAGTGTGAGATAACCTGTGCTCTAGAAAGACATTTTAAAGTATTGAACATAAGTAGTTCACAAATACCTTTAATGGGACTTTGGTTTCTTATGTCATTTTATTTTTCACTTCTATTCCTTGCATCAGCAGCTAGTGACCTTAACTCAAAGTGTGAAGTAGAAAATCATTTTCTATGACTGCATACCTTGTCTTTGAAAATACAAATGGAATTCTTTATAAATATTTATAGATGATTGACCCCCAGAGCAGCTGTTGGGCCAACCCTGCCCAAGGTCTTAAATGCTCCATAGGTCAATTAACCTTTATTGTTACACACCAGGTTTTGCTTGCATGGCAATAAAATCTAGTTTCTGTAGGCTGGATGAGCATATGTGCTCATACTCTGTAACAAGTATAAAGGGCATTCAATATCCCTTTTTCAGCTAAGATGCATTTAGGCTTAATCGTTTCCAGGTAGGGATTCACAAGATAGGGTTATATCATGATAAAATCACAAGTATTAAATCAGACTTTCCTGACAAGCTCAATAGAAAAAGGACACCATACACTGGTTACTTTGACTCTTTTGTTCAATCCCAATGAAACTTGCAGACCTCATTTAAAATGATTTGTTTGAAAGCTAATACACCAATTATGCTTTTCTTGTCTTTTAACTTAACAGGTGCACTCGATTTATAGTCCATTAGGCACATTTTACACACAAGTTACTCTGATATTGACAGACAATAAAATGCATTGCTCACAGCAAAAGTCAGTAAATTGTAAGTAAGTAATGATATTTTAAAATCAGTAGCATCTGAATAATGTTTGGAAAGTAACAGAAATGCAGTAGTCAAGGAACCATTAAGCTTAAAACAGAATTCTAATATGTATATTTATGTATTAGAATGAAATATCAATTATATATGTTTAACACACTGTGGTGACAGCATTAAAATGTTTCTTATGACTGTATTAATGGCCTCGTATTTCTCCTTTGTGTTACAAGTAAAATGACCGCCATGTTTCAGATTTCTAAACATATTGTTCAAACAATAAGTTGTGATAACTTAACAAATAATTTGTTCATAAAGTGAAGGTATCCTTATTAATAAATGCCTGGACACGAGGTGATATAAAACTTCTGAATGACTCACTTGGAAAGACGCAGAATAGGTATGCCAGTAGTCAAAAATACATAACAGCCACAGTGTGTCTGTCTACAAGTTGCACACATGGCTTTAAATACTGAGAAGCACTCATTAACACATTAGTTTATAAATCAGTGTTGAAATAATGCTGGGGCATCACAGCTGTTATGTCCCTGATGTACCATCCTTCATATGTGAGTTGAATATGACATCCAATTGGAAGGTTCTGTTAGCATTTCAAGTGCATAGTAAAATCCCAGGGTATCTGTTTTACGAAGAGCTGAGATTATTTTATTACTAAAAACAGGGGTGTTACCAGTATTTTTTGAATTATGCATACACTTTTTAGCAAAGTAAATTAACTTCCACAATGTTTAGCCTCCCACAACAAAGTCTGGCACCCCAACTCCTTCCAACGGCATTGCAATTTTAAGAAGATACATTTTCAGTAATGCTAATTGTGCTGTTAAGCATTTTACCATGGTAATAAATAAAGGCATACATATATAGAAATGCAGAGCTGATAGAAAGGTCCTGTCTGAGCAATTGCAGTGACAAGTACTTGGTTAGGGTCCCATAAAACTTGACCAAACCCTTGGCTATAAAAAACATGAAAAATGACAAAAAGAAAGGAAAACACATCATCAGGAGATGAACAAACATCAGGGTAATAATAATGTAAAACCCTCCTTAGACATTTACAGAGCAATGGACACTTCACAAGCAAAACAAAGTAGCATGGATAGAAAAATAAGAAGTTAGCACCACTCTACATAGCAGTTTTTAATATTTGCATTTTTGGAAATCCTTGTGTCCAAAGGACTTTGGTTGGAGGCAGAACAGGGGATGCTAACAAAAATGTTACATGGCCTTCATATGATGCTGCATAAAGACTTTTAATTTACATGTGTTTAAAGGAGTAAAGCAAGAGATGAGACATAATAACCCTAAATACCTCAGGGGAGACAAAAGGTTCCAGTGCAAAAAACATTAAAAGGATATGTGTGGTTTCCATATGTGCACAGCTAGTGATTCCCTTTGTGTGTGGTATTTCCACTTTTATATATGTGTCAGCACATTCTAATGGATGCTGTCTTCATCTGTAGAGTTTACTGCAGTCTTTTATACTGAAATTGTTGACTCAGTTGCAGGAGTTTTTGAATGTAAGCACATTACATGTTCCTTTTCTACTTGAAATGAGCTTGTGTTCATAATAAGAAGAAGTTTTGTTTAATGTCACAGTTCTCAGATACAAATAATGAAGTGTGTTTGTGTGTGTGTGTGTGTGTGTGTGTGTGTGTGTGTGTGTGTGTGTGTGTGTGTGTGTGTGTGTGTGTGTGAGTTAGGGATATACATTAATTTTTGTGCATGATTGCTGGTGTCTATGAAGGTGTGTGTGTGTGTGTGTGTGTGTGTGTGTGTGTGTGTGTGTGTGTGTGTGTGTGTGTGTGTGTGTGTGTGTGTGTGTGTGTGTGTGTGTGTGTGTGTGTGTGTGTGTGTGTGTGTGTGTGTGTGTGTGTGTGTGTGTGTGTGTGTGTGTTTCTGCAAAAGTGTTCCTGGGTTAATGTTAGAGTAAGATTAAGGAAAGAGAAAGATTTGGTGTTGTCTATGTATGTGTAATGAGTGTGTGTGTTTTTATAAGCAGCAAGGGTAGCATTAGATAAGCACATGAGTAAGGTATTATAGGGAGGCACACAAAGAAAATTAAAGCACAGACAAATTCTGACAAGAGATGAGCAGGTATAGGAATATTATATTTTAATTTGCTGCATCATCTGGGAGTCCTGCCAAGATCAGTGTCTTCGGCAGTGATGTCATTCACAAAGTTGCATTCTAGAGAACTGTGGTATCTCTTTCAATGTCACAAACATTGATTTTGGTAACACGTGGCATACAACATTGGTCATCCAGTTAGTATGACCATTCATGGTGTCAAATTACTTAGTGCACAGATGGATAGCATGGCTGAATATTGATAGGATATGAACACCGACATGGAAACTGTGTACTAGCTTCATGATGACTAACTGCAATACCAATCTTACTCTTTAGCGAATCCTTAGAATAAAAAAATAAACACATTTCTCCATGTTCCCCCACATGCATGCTCAATGTACTTTGCAGATTCTCAGGTGACTGCACATAGGTGATTGAACCTCTCACCATGGCACTGGTCATTCCTGCAATTAGTTCAGACTCATTGATTAGTTTGTGCCTCATTAGTATGATTGCCATGCCAGAATCCTTGAAACTTAGTGATAAAAGCTTCTGCTTCCATCAGTCTATGGAAAAGGGCATCATATTTCCAAAAGAGATGGTAGAGAAAGAGGCAAGGAACAGGTGAAAAGGAAGAAATTAACAATGAATGTGGAAGGACTGAAGAACATTACTGTAAGAAAAAAAAAGAAGAGAAAGACAAATGTTGACAACATGGCTCAAGCTATAGATGGGGAAAGCTAGCTGAATGAGATTTGTATGTTTGCAAATGTAATAAACAATGAAAACAGTGGGATTAATGAGACTAATGATGATGAAGATCATGCCTTTGCAACAATTGATAGAGCAGATATTAGTGAGGAGTCTTCATATCTGGTCAACAAAGATATTCTTGTAATTGGAGATTCAGTTATTAGAGGACCTGATACATTAGCAGAGAAGATAGTAAGTATCAAATATTGTTATGCTTGCCAGGAGCAAAAACAGAGGATGTGAGACAGGCCTTGATGTAAGGAAGTAACGATCTGGGTTTATTCATGTTGCTAAAGTGATCTCATCTGCTAGGACTCTCTGACTGTTAGTAGAGAACTTACAGTCCTCTTAGGTAGCATAGAGTATATAGGTGTTAGGAAATATATTCTTTCCAAATCACATATAGAAAGGAGAGTCAGGTCACCAGGAATGAAAGGATATTTGGGGTAAATATATGCATGAAAAAAATGTCCTGTTTTAAAACAATGGTAATATGTAGGGCCACTGAGCAGAATTTTGGGCTCACATGTGTTCAGGCAGGATGGTGTGCACTTGTTAAGATTGGGGAAGATCATTTTTGCAACAGATATTTTGCAATATTTGAGAAGCACAATGCAGGATTTGTGCCAGGTTGAAAATTTAACAGCATCTCTGATGGGTTTTAGTGCTAGGAGCATTAATAATAAAGTTTTTAGTTTGGAAAATGTGTGACGTTCCTACAAGATTGATACTGTTATCATTTGTGAAACATAGTTAAAGAACAATAGCTGGAAACCAGTTCTTTCATGCTATAAATGTTTTTACTGTAACAGATATTGTAACAAAGAAATCTGGTGGAAGCATTATGATAGGAATTAAAATTAGTTATGAGACCTGTGATTATTACATGTTCAGTGATAACACCAATACTATAGATTGCTTAACTGTGACAATAAAGACAACCCTAGAACATATAACAATTGTTGAAGTGTCTAGACCACGAAAGTCAAGTGCTGATGACCTAGAGGAATTCATTCATTTATTGCATGAAACACACAAAGAATAATAGCGACTGGGGACTTACCAGAAACAGACTGGAATAATATGTATTCAACAACATTAGTAAGGAAATTATTCACAATATGTGTTCAGTAACACCAATTGCTTCAGATTATATATATATATATATATATATATATATATATATATATATATATATATAAAATATATATATATATATATATATATATATATATATATATATATATACATATATATATATATATATATATATATATATATATATATATATATACATACATACATACACATACACACCAGGGAATGAAACATGCAAGACATTGTTTGTGTCCCTAAAGAAATTACCATTATTCCATGTCAAGTTTTACCATCAAACAAGTTGGACAGACAAATTAACCATAGTGTGAGACAAGATCAAGAAAAATTTGAAGAAAATTTATATAAAGATATGGAGCATAATAGGTAATCATTTTATAGATACATATGATGCGGAAGGGGTAAAGACATACAAACTGATAAGCTGTATGTAGAATCTAAAATTTATTCTCAGACACAATTGATTATAAATATATTTACAAAATCTTATGCTAAACAGTTTGGTTCCACAAAGAGGGTGATGAGTCATCCTGGTGACATTCAGCTAACCTCCATTACTGAAATCAAATTAGATTATATTGAAAAAGAATTATGCTAACTGGATCCAAACAAAGCACATGGAGGAGATAGAATTAGCAATAAATGACCTGAGAACATTTTGCCCAGAACTTATAGTACAATTCTATCTATTAATTACTAGGTTGTATAAATATGTAGAGATTGCCCAAGATTGGAGACATTTACCTATGAAACCTGTCTTTACGGGAAAGGGGGGATAGGATAAACATAGTATCATACAGATCCTTAAGTCTACCTTCATGTTATGGAAAAATAATGGAGAAGGTAAAATTGGATAAGTTATTACCAGAATTGGATAGGTTGGGACTTAAAACCATATATCCGCATGCATATGTTGAAAACAGATTGATTACCACCTGTACCATGATGTTCTATAACAATACAATAACAGCTATGACTGAAACAATTGTGCTGTGATGTAATTTATATAGATTTAACTTCAGCATTTGACAGGGTCATACACAAAACATCGATCAATAAATTAGAACAACTAGGTATTGATGTACTTTAGATAAGATGGACAGCTATATGGCTTACAAATAGGACATAGAAAGTATCATATAAGAATTAGCCTGGTGAAATTCTTGGTTATAATCAGGGTGGCCCACAAGGCTCTGTCCTAGGCCCATTTTTGTTCAGATTGTATCATTCCCAACTGTCTTTATCTTCTGAGGTGTTCTACAGTCTGTATGCAGATGACTTTAAACAGATTACATGTGCTACAGATAGTGCAATATGATAGGGATTAAAAAAAAGAATTTGACTAAATTGACCATTTGGTCACAGTAGAATAATGTGTAGATAAATATATTAGAAACTTAGTATACAAGATTTGGGAGACATAAATTGAAAGGTGCATACTTAATATAACACATTGATACTGTAGACTCATTTAAGGACCCAGTTATATGGGTAGATCCAGCTTTCAGTTTTTCTAATCATATCAGCCAGTTGGTTAATGATAGTTATAGAACTATAAGCTGCATAAAAAGATTTATAAAGTCTAGGAATTCAGAAATTATGAAGTCATTGTGTGTTACTTACATTAGACCCAAACTTGAGTATGGAATAACAATATGTAAATCTTAAAAGAAAACAAGCTTGAGTTAGCTCTAAACAGTACAGCAGAAATATACCAAGGGTATCCATGGATTTGAAAATGTAAGTTATTATGAATGACTAAAATATGTGAACATGTACAGTGGTTTATATAGATTTTTAAGAGGAAAATGTATTCAGGTATATAGGGAAATCAGAGACAGCTACCTTTGGGAATGTTTGGGGTTGTCAAAAAGTAGTAGAGAATCATCAGACAACCTATGTAGAATATCATGCAGAAATAAAAAGTGTACTAATTGGTTCTCCGAGTTAGCAGCTGATGCATGCAATAGACAACCAAGTTACATTAAAGCAAGCACTAGTTTAGATAGTTTTAAGAACAGTCTGGACACTTATTATGGAAACAGTTGTTTAGGCAAATTGTCAGACTAGAATGGCATTATTGCTTGTGCTTGACATATTTGTACTTTAGAAAACAGGAGGTATTTATGTAGCAGACATGTAAACCCTGAATGATTACTGTTGCGTCCATGCACAACGTATTTCCTACAACATCAGCATGTTCCTGGAATGTTTCACAGTTATCTGTGGTGTTACTGAATTTGTTTTCACCTTGGTATATCATGCTTGATGAGTTTATAGTGTAGTCTCCTGTGTACGTACAAATAATAACTGCATGCACACAGCAGTCTGGGGTGATAAATACTCACTTTTCTATATGATTGTTATGTTTCTCAGCTATTGATTACCATGAGAAAGCATTTTATATACACATATATATAATATGGATCTACTTTACAATACTGAACAACCAAAATCGCAAACCACTAAATAACTGAGATGAAAAAAATTGACAGTTTACAATAATGTAAGTTTAAAAGCATGACATGCAAAATATTGAAATTTCAAAAAATCAAAAAAATATTATATTAAACGGAACATCTGCAACCCTATCCCTTTCTGAAACTTTACACAATCATTACAAGCTTCTACACTCCAAATCCCGATTAAAAAAAAAACAGCACAAACGTATATAACTAAACACCTCACAAAACAATCTATACAAAAGTAAAACATCTCTTAATACTACATAACTGCAATAACTGTTTCTTGCTACAAAAAACACTTCAGCTTTTTCTATAGTTTTTCCACGGGGGAAATTAAATATATCAACTCCAAGATCGCACTACCTTACAAAAAGGGCAAACTACAAAGAAGACAAGTTGTAAACACAGACAACTATTCGACAATTAAACAATTGTACTTAGACTGCATAACTATTTGTACGCCATGTTCTTTCTTGTTTTTATGTAACAACATGGAACTTCTTAAAGAAATACTAACCTATTAAAATTTTCAACTGCTCATTTCACTACTATTTGAAAAACTAACTTGTGATAATATGAAGTTTCAAGATTATGACATTTCGGTATTGTCGAGTTGACATTTAGAGATTCATGCTATTGGTTGATCAATATTGATCTATATATCTATATACATATTTATATAGATATATGTATACTGGTCTATGTCAGAAACTCGAGTTTTCAGAACCTCAGAAATTCATACTTCATTTAAAAATGTATTCTCCATTCAAAGGCTTTGAGTTTTCGGAAACTTGATAATATCATCTCAACAATATGAATTTTGAGTTTCTGAAAACTTGAGTTTCTGAAGGACACCCATATATAGACAAAAACCTACCCTGTAACACCTCTCATTTCATCTTTACTCAAGTACTAAAAGACCTTATTATTTGTCCATCGCAAAGTATATCATTTCTGTGTTTTAGTTTTTTTTAACTGTACTTTTGAAGCTTGCTGAATAATGTATGTAAAATCTGCTTTGCAATTATATACTTTTCTTTAGTACTCACTTGTTTTGTTTCTGTTTTGTTTTAAAACTGCAGACTCTTATCTCCCCAGATCTGTAATCTAACTATAAGTTTTGTTGTATTGTCAATTGTGGAGCATTTCTCTCCGGGCCACCACTGAAAATGGGTCCAGTGCCCAGTGGACTTTCCTGGTCAACAAATGCCAATAAGTAATATAAATAAATAATATATAAATATATATGTACAATGCAGCTTCACTTTACTTGGCAGAAAGCCAGGATGGTGAAATCAAAGCAAACATACTGTCCCATGCATAAACCATATGTGTGAGTAGCTGCATCTGAATTTGCAACATTGATTTTGGCACTCCTGGACCCTACAGTTTGCAGCTGTGTATTGAAATGTCAGCTAAGACTATACCATTTTTCAAAGTTGTTGTTTCCTTTTCACTTCAGGAAGTTATGCCGCAACAAGAAAAACAAGGAAAATTCAAATTCTCCAATGCGGAGAATGATTATCTTGTTATATTTCACCCATTCCCATAGCTGGCAAATGAAAAATCATGGGAAATCTGACTGATCATTTCATGATTTCTCCTGATGGAACATCCTTAATGATATAAAACTGTCATTGGTCTAAACAGGGCATATGGTCACGTCAGAGGAAGAGCCACTGACATGACTTGTATAAACAAAGCTCAGGCAATCATCTGGCTCAGGAGCAAAGGGTAATGGAAGGTGGTCCGCGGACTGAACCTCCACTAACCCAGATAGTAGAGTTTCTAGAATCTCTGTAAGGGCTCTGGACAAGTCTACAATCCACAGTGCACTACTAGATATCAGAAGTGAGATGAGGAAGCCATCATGTATGCCCCTCACATGTATTTATTTACATGAAAATAATATCTCCTAGTATCTCAGGAATTGTAATAGTAGAATGTAATGCCATGAGAACTCCATTCTGCAGGAACGTCAAGGGTTCAGGAGGCAACTGGCATAAGGTACGTTACATAATATTTTACTATAACAATTTATTAAGTTGAACTTGTTTATTCACAGGGCGTGTTTAAGGGTGTCACTAAGTTTAGGTGATACATTTTTATGATTTCACAAAGTTCTGCATTATCATGGCTCTCCCTCGTGGATATACAGTTGCTTGATGCTAGAGAAGTTTACAACTCAAATGTTGATGGCAACCAAATCACAGCAACACAGACAATGTGATCAACATATCCAAGCTTCATTTTATAAACTTCTGTGTCTTTTAAACCACCCCACAAACCCAGGATGACTCACAATGTCAGGATGCAGAAGATAGATCTATCCAGAGAGGTATGCCATTACCTGTAGAACAATACCCATTGGTGCCACGAGCACCATAGACTGACAGGAAGACATTAGTGGACATCATATCAATGTCTGAGCATGCTATAGGGACTATCCACAGCTCATGGTCAGTATGTCCATGGCTGCAACCCATTCATGGAGGGGCATAACGCAAGGAAAGGAGACATCAGCAAATGCATTAATGAGTTGGTAGGGGTAGTATGTGGTCTGTGTGATGACTCGAGAGAGGTGACAGTCCACAGGCACATCATTATGGATATGTGTTATAAGAAGTTTTCACACAACAGGTACCCTTCTGTGACCACACATCATGATTAACCCACTTTCCATGGCTAGGTCCTCCTCTGTCTTTGGTAAGGATGCTTATTGTGGAAGGGGTAAGGAATATTCTGGTACCCCCTAGTACCACTATCATCACTCTGTCATCCAGAAGTGAGGACGTCATGTTGCAATGCAGGCATTTATATCTATCTATATATATATATATATATATATATATATATATATATATATATATATGTATAGAGAGAGAGAGAGACAGTGTGTTCATGCAGAGTCCATCTGAAGCATGAGCTACCATTCATGGTAGCTGGGCGCTATGACCTGTCAGTCTGTGGTTGATCGTGCCTATGATCTTCCAAGACAGGGTATTCCCATGGATGAGGACATGCATGATCTGTATGTATCTTTCCTGTGGGTGTCCAGGAAATGTCGAACAGGTACCAGCACAATTCTGCAACATCTGCTGGGTGTGAGTTTGAGAAAAAGCTAATTCTGCATTGCTCACCACCACATACTGCTACACATTGAACACTGCAAAACTTGTCCAGAAGAAATATATCCTAAAAATATGTTTTTGCAGGGGGCAAGGCTTCATGCGCTCCCATGTGGGGTTCTTTGGCCCTCAACCCACCTTACTTTCATATACTATCTCCATGATCATAAGACTATCAAGAAAAGAAAAAAACACCACACATGGAGCCAGTGCTCGAGAGCAAAGAAAGAAATGTTCAGATCTGTGGCTAAAACATGATGCTGACCATCACAATTCATACTTACTCTTCTAGACTTACTGCCATAATAACTCCTATGATAAGAAATGACACCATCACATACTTTCTATAAACTTCTATGCCATTCCATTGAATAAATTTTCAATGAAATGAGTTTTTAGTGAAATGGATTTTACCATTTGAGCTTCAGTGAAATGAAGATTCATTGTTATGATAGGGATCCAAATATAGGGACAATTCATCAACTCTTTTCTAATGGCTTGTGATATTTAAGCCAGAGTTCTTAGAAATTTTTAACTAATCACATAAATTATGTATTAGATAAACACAAATCCCATTTCTATGTTTTTTCTTCCTACTTCATAGATATGATTATAGTGACATCTTCTCTCCTATATTATTCTTTTTGCTTTAAAGCCTCGACTCTCAACTTATCCAAAGTGTTTTGTATTTAATTATAGAAGACATGATAAACCAGTTCCTTTATTCTTTCCCAAAGTTTTACTTCTGCCACTTCAAGAGTAATCTAAATAGGTTTCCTTATGAATAATGCAAGGCAGCATTAGTTAAATACATTTATAAGGTTGTTCTGCATCTGAGAATACGTTATCGGCCTCTACCTTGCTCCATACTCCCACAGCTTGGTCTAGATTCCATAAAACAGGTATAGTGAAAGCAAACAGCCTCTGACAGCCTGATAATGAACTGGGAAAATGAACTGGAAGGGATTGGGATCTGCCCAGTTCAATCCTTTGAGACCTCAAAGGATTGAATTGAACGGGGACATGCTACACCCAGGCAAGATAATGAGATTCAGTAAAATCTGTATTAAAGTCTGTTGTCATACTTTACATATCAAATTTGAATAACAACATGATGGGAGCAATCTTCCTACCACAAATAATTTTAGATTTTACAGTGTTTGTTGCAAAGTATGTTAGCTCTGTAATTACATTTGTTGATAAGGATGACACCTAGAAGATTTTAGCAGCTAAAAACTCTCACATGAGATCATGAAAAACTGCCTCACAATGTCTCATAACCAACATTAGTTTATAAGTCACCGTTTTTTATATAAAGTGCAATAACAAAGGGGGTTTATATCCTGATGAGACAGGATGTCAAAAGTATTTCACAGGTAGAGCACACTATTTTGTAAATTAACATGTGCGATTATGACTTAGTGACGCCATAATGTAATTAAGTAGCTGTTCACCTAGGAATGAATGGTGAGTTTGATTACCAACTATGCATTTATGGTGTATCTAAATCATTGACAATGCCTACGATGATGTCATTTTTTTTTGGTGTGGTGATAAGGGAAAAATGAGCTGATAGTGAAACATAAAAAAAATGTCATAATCTTTGTTTTGTTTTCAAACCACTTGTAGATTTAATACTAGCATATATCCATAAACAAAATTAACAGCAAAATAAAGCTGCATCAGACGTATAAAGATACATGTTAATGAACCTCATTACCTGGTCTAAGCATAGAGTTGATACTACCCAAGGAATCAGCAGGGTCTCTGAATCTGGATGAAGTTCTCAGATGGAGGAGCTCAATCATAATATAAGACCAGTATTGTAGGCCTGCATAGAAGTGGAGCTGCTTGACCATGAGGCCATCAAGCAGGACAACCCCATTTGGCAAGGTTGACCGGTTAATACAGGCATGGCAGCCAGAATGGCTGTCATTCCTGCATTCATCATTTCCTCAAAGAAGGAAGGGAATGCAAGCCTGCTGGCCTACAAAGGATTTCAGTCTATTTTTTTAAAAGAAGGAAAAAAGTACACAAAATCAAGCCATGTTTAGAGGAAGTCACAGAATGGCTAACACTACAGACAAATGCAAAAAAAGTGTGTTGTTCTAGGCAGACAATGCACACTCCCGAAACCTTTAATACAGCTCCACCTGTTTAATTAACTAGATACCAAAAATAACCCAGCTTCCCACCTGGTAGTGCCAGAAGTACATATTTCTAAGTACAGGTGGAGCTTCAACATCACCAAGAAATATTTTGGTCATTCAAGCCTGACTTCCCTTTTTTAATCAGATGTAGGGCTCCGCCAGTACCAATTTGCATACTCTGAATGGGAAGTTCCAGTGCCTTATCTTTCCACTTGGGCATGGAGTAGCATACTCAGTTTTCTTGCTACTCTCTGTTAAAGCCTTTTGCATTGTGGACCTTTGCACAAGCTCTTTAAATCACACATATGGTATCTTACCTTTGTAATTCAAGTTATTACATTTTCATGTGTAAGGTTTTCAGTCTAAACTCACTTATGACATCTTTCTCTTTTCTTGTTTAATCAGATAGCTTTGCAAGACATTTTTCCAGACACTTGCTTGATTTTCACTAGGAGTAGAAACAAGCTGTTATCTGCATGCTCTTTGCACCTTCTTGTAATGCTAGAGTGTTGCTGGGTAGTATTTCCACAATTATTAGTATAATTAATGCTTGGTCATGAATTTTTCCTTTAAAAAATGTCTATGTTGTGTGTTTTGCCAAATTGTTTACCTTTGAAATATCAGACAGCCTTCATTTAAACAATAAATAAGAACCTAATTCAGAAGGGTTTGATAGTCAACTGCTTCTGTAAAATGCTTTCAATTGACTATATACTATCTACATTTTTTCAGCTATTACATTTAACAGTTAAAGATTTTTGCCAAATGGAATATCATTTTTTTATTTAACCCAGCTCAGATCTTGCAATATAAGTTACTCATTTTCTGTAGTGGTACAAAAAGGATTAATACGTCACAATGCCTAGCCATTACAAAATAGTGCTCACTTGGAGTCACATGCATTTTCCTTCATGCTCCACCCATCCTACCATGCCCGCATTTCCACACAAATATTTATTTATGATGGCAAGTGAAAGCTGAAATTTGTACAATACCATATACTCTTATTTTTACATTATAACACCTTCACTTTTATCTCTTTATGCAACCACTCATCATTTGAAATATTTTCATAAAACATATTTCACTCTCTTTCACATTTCATAATACATTCAACCATTAATTTGATTGATTTAATGAATGCAGTTTCATTCATTAATTCCTAATATGCATTCTAACTTACTCTACGTTGCATAGAAATCAGATTATTACAGCACTCAGGAAGCATAAGAACTAATTCTGGACATGTTGGCAGTCCTTAACATGACCAGGTCACTTAAAACACTGCTTGTAAAGTCATGTGATTTTCAATTATTTAAAATAGTGGACAGGTAAATGTCATAATAATAATAGTTGTAGATAAATCTTAATTAATTAACAAACAATTAAATAAACAACAATCAGTTTTTGTTGGCAAGCCAAACTGCATATGCCCTTCCTTATTTTGATATACTTAATTTCAAAGCAGTTTTTTTTTATGATCATTGACATTTGGCTTCCTTTCTGGCAACATTTTGCTCATGGGATCACCTAATATACAAAAATGGGGTCAGCACAATAGTTCTTATCTACTGACAAGTTGTTATTCAACCAGCTCCATGACATATTGTGATAACTCACTGATTATGATTTAGATGACTTGGGTTCAACTATTGAAAGATGTTGACAAGGTGAGAAAATGACATGGATTTTGCTGCACACTTGGAAGCCATACATTTGTCCAGCCTTTGCTGCATTGTAAGTTGCTTTCCAGCTCACTTCCTAATGTTTACTAACCTCCTCTGATTGATTGTTATAGTTATCATGCAACAGTTTATACGCCCTACTAATTCTCCTTTTTGATAGCAGCTTCTGCTCTAGACATGACTAAAAACTCTACCATATGTGGTCTTGCATGTAGGAATCCCCTATCCCATACTCTTTGTCTAAGACAATCTCTAGCCTGCAGCCCAGGCATTTGATTGGGCTCAAACCACTTAATTACCTTTTCCATCTCTAGTTATTTGCTCTTAATATCTTGGTTTCTTTTACCATTTATTTTTCCAGTACATTCCAGCCCCTGCTGCCTATTTTCTGTACCCCTACTTTCAGTCATCTCATGACAACATTTTCTTTCCTCACTCCTGTGTTGACTTATATATTGGAATACTTTCTATAACATTAGGAATGTAGCATTCCGCATGGTTGCTTTTATTTTCCTTAAGGATCTGGATCCAAAATCCTGTTTACTCCTTATTTCTTGAACTCTACCCCCTCCTCTCCTTCATAATCATCCATTTCCACTTTGATTAATAACCTTCTATTTGTTTTATGTATATCAGCCTTAAATACATAGCTCTAATATAGCCATATAAATCCAATAATCCTAAACTACCTTATTCTATTGGGAAAGATCAAACTGTAATGCTGTCTTCCCTTCCCAAATAAATTCCTTCAGTGCTTTATTAATTATTGTCCACAACTTCTACTCTAGTTGATAAAAAATGCATGATCTGTATATAAAACTATTATTTTTGGGGTGAATTAGAGTTATATAGTAGCTCATAAATATCAATAAACAACAAATAATGTCTGCGTGAGTGTGTCAAAAGATAAGCTTTTTCCTAGGCATTAAATGCTCATTAGACAACTTAGCATTACATTGTTTCAAATTTGTGTTTTCTTGTTTATATCAAACAACTTGCCTGAAAATTATTACTGCCTGTATATACATTTCGTTATTTGAGATGTTTGTTGCTTTAATAATGTTTTCATTTCTTACACCTCCAAAGAAAGTTCTTTAATGTCTTCTACCACAGAGGAACCAAAATCTGCTAGTTTGCCATGCAGACAAAATTCATGCCTGGGCTGACTTTTGGATATTTGTTCCATTAAACACCCCTTGCAACCAATCAACCATTTTATTACATATTAAATTACTTGATGCAATAACATTTACATAAATGTGCTGAATTATTCTTTTTTTTAAATATTTTGACATCCACATTAGTTGATCATGGCATTGCTGGAGAAATTTGCAAAAAAAAATAATGCTCCTCATTTTCTGGCTATGAGCTCCAGTTGCAATTTAAGTGGACTTCCTTGCATAACTGAATGAGCTGAGCCTGCAGGTAAAGAAGAAGGAGAAAGTTGCAATATTTTTTTCTTAGAAAATATTTCTCTCAGGTTCTTTATCAGTAACAAAATGGTAATGTTTCTTCAGGTTTAAAAACTGAATTACTTGGTGCTCCATATAGCTTATTTTTTGTGTTTCCTCCCAGAGCCATTGAGTCATCTCTTTCTCATATCCTTAACTTAACTTTCCACCAAACTCACATAATTTGTCATTGGAAGAAAGGACAAAAGTATCTTAGGTTCAAAAAGGAGTTTTGGCTAAAGCATTTAATGGTTTGCATCTTAATTACTCTTTTAAAGTCTAAGAGACCATAATTGTTACAGACTAAGTACAAAGCTTCACATACAAAAATTTCTGCTGACATGGCAACACTCTGTCAGCTTGTTATCTCCTCTCCCCATGAGTAATTTCACTTATATATTTTTAATGTTGAACTAGGTTCAGGAACCGGCACATAAATGACCTGGGTCAACAGGTTGACATCACAGTATTGGTCATTTGTGATCAGTGATCTACTTTGCCGAGCAATTCAAAATCCAAACAAATAAATAATTAATTAAGTATGCATACAAGAACAAAATTGCATTTAGCAGTAAATATTATCAGGACAACTGACTACATGAATTATTCATAAAAAGGAGTTGTAAATAATACTTTAGCTATGTACAGCAGAGTACAAGAAATCAAAATATAAGAGAATATAGGTACTTGACATATGAACATACTGTTCAGGTGACGAATTTGGGAGCATACAAAGAAATATGCAACTGCGGTGGTGGTGCTGCAGTAGTGTTGTTGCCTCACAGTAAGATGTTGCCTTGTTCGACTCTCAGCTAGAGCGTCTTCTGTGTGGAGACATGCGTGAATGGGCATACCTTCGTTGAAGGTGGTGCGTCAGGGCCGGCAACTCGGCACGTAAAATTCTACTGCCAATCATTAGAGGACCGGAGTTCCGCTGTGGCAACCCCTAACCAGGAAAAGCCAAAAGACACAACAACAACAAAGAAATATGCAATATCATTACACATATGTGCCTCTGCAGTACTAAACTTGCCCTACCCCTAACCCAAACTCTACATGTTTAATTTTGAAAAACCCTTTCCTTAACAGTGGCATTATTCAGAAAAAGTGTGTTTGATATTTTTTTTTTGTTCTCATGTCATGTTTTGCTTGTTTGCATGTATATATGTTTTCTCTTGTAATGGGTATAGAGATGAACATCTATTTGGTCAGTTAAAGTGAGAAACAATGCGGAGAAGTCAATTTAATGATTGCTAATGCTTGTTGAGATTTGAATATATATATTCACATATGCATAGTGTTCAAGCTTCGTCAGTGAATTGAGCCATGATGTTTCCATTGCACGTCATTATACTCATCCCTATACAATGCACACCCTGCTCCTGAATCTCATCCTCAGTCATGAAAAAGATTAACATCACTTCAGATACTGCAAATCAGGGATATGGTGATTTGTGGTGCGTTACATATGTGCATTTGAGTGTAATGTTGGAGCTTATCTATTAACCATATGATATATTTCTTGAGGAAGTATTCTTGAATGAATGTTTAATATATGCAAGGTTTTTGTGCATCTTCATGAGCCGCATTTGTTTGAGAAGTACTTTTAATGTTTTAGGTGTTGCAGCATGAATGAATAAACACAATAACATAGAATAAAATAAAAATTGTACTTCAAAGCTGCAGAGCGACGACCACTGATGCTGCATCACGTACCTGCTTGAAGAGTTCTCATTTTGTCCATGTTATAAATACTATCCAAGTGCTAAAATCATTTTTGAAGTATCAAGTGATAATGAAATGTTAATGTGAGTGGCATATAGGACTACAGAATGAAGCGTGTAATTAAATATCTGTTTTTGAACTGTGTTCTATTTTCCAAAGTAAGCAGTTGGTATCCCAATGATTCATTTGCACTATGATATGTAAGACACCTACTAAATATCAAAGAGGGCAACTTTTATCACAGAACAGGCTGAGGGGTTATATATCAGTAAAAAGTGTTACCTTATCTTTAACTACAAGACTCCAGCTTGGCAATATAGCTTCCAAGGTTTTTATCTTTCATAATACCCTCAGCAGAGATGCAAGGAGAAAGCTGTTCTCAGTGTTAAGGCAGAGGACTGACTTCACTTCCTTGTTATTTGTGAGCAATGAACAATACAAAGACTTAAATATTACAATATTAAGCAACAGTAATAAACAGTCCAAAACTTCAGATGTTAATTCCTCTTTTATGAAGCTA
The DNA here is from genome assembly GCF_019279795.1 of Protopterus annectens. Lineage (NCBI taxonomy): Eukaryota > Metazoa > Chordata > Ceratodontiformes > Protopteridae > Protopterus > Protopterus annectens. The sequence continues at coordinate 1,995,635,842 of NC_056735.1, forward strand.
CAGAAGAAACAGAATGAAACAGGCTTAGTCACAATAATACCACATCTTTAACTTGTAAGTGCTTCTATTTACCAAATGGACTTCATCAGATCAATTTTTCAATAACAACTTTAACCCATGGAAAACTAATACAGACATACAAAGCACAAAGGATCATAAATCATGACTGACAACCTCATCCACAGTAATGAGCATAGTCTACAACTAAAAGCTGGCCTGTTGCAAACAAGTAATATTTTACAATCCAAGCAAAGACAAGAAATAGAGTGTTAATAGAACAAAATCCAAGTAAACTGAAATGCAAAACTAATAATAAACTCCTAGTCTGTCTCCAGACAGGAACAAGGTATCACAAAACTTCCTTCACTAAAAGTTATTTAGCACCAAGGTGGCAACAAGATCCTTCCAAAAGGAATGATAAACTAAAAAAAAAAAAAAATAGGATAGATAGATATATAAAGAAACAAAACTAAACAAAAAATCAGATATGTGGGGGGTGCAAGTGTGTTTGTGTGACAAAAGGCACACGAATCAAGAAAGCAGTACCTACTATATTAATCTTGGAAAATAAACAATATAAAGAAACATCACAGATAAAAATGCAATAAAAAAAAAAAACTGTAATCATAATTGTATTGAAAACAAATGGAAATGAAAAGCACATTTATCCATAGGGCTTCATCAGATCACTGTTAAAATGGGGCGACCATAAAAACAATTGTATACTAAAAATAGGCAAACAACAATCAAAATGTCTGGAAAAATGCAAATGACCATGCATATTTATGTGTTGTAGCAGAATAGAAAACAAGCATAAACCATTAAAAACGCAGGCATAAAAATGTCCAACAAAAGTGAAAAAAGCAGCAGTTTTGATAAATGTATTTAATTGTAACAACAAAACTGAGTCCAGGTGGGTTGTAAGGCATTAAGGTGAATTTGACATTCTAGCTCCTTCTTTTCAAGAATGGCATTACCGTTTTCCTTAAATCGACCCATCCTGGTCATGTCCAAAATACAATAGGTGAAAAAAGAATGACCTGGTGATTTAATACTTAAGCAAAACAGTGACACTAAGAAACAACTAAAATATTGCACTGTTTTTGACATATTTTCCAGGAATGATGTTTGCTTTCCACCCTCCATTTTGCTGTGGGCATGTAACATTCATCTTGCTTTTATGGCATGACTGTTATACTTTAGATAAAACTAAACAATTCCAGGGCTGTTAAATGTACAGTTGTGAAAGACATTCCTAGTTTAAGGTAAATGATCTTTAGAATGAGAGCTTATAAGAATAAGCATGATGACTTCTGTTAAAAACAACCTGAGCCACTGACATACCTTTAGGATAAATAGCTAAGTACCTGTTAAATGGCAATGTATTCACTAGCTAAAATTATACAGCAATATTTGGGATTCTTAGACATTGTTACCTGCCCGCCCTTTCTAGTTTTCCTTGTGTATTATTATTTTTTTTTGCCTATCCAAATACCTTAATTTTTGTTGTACAAAACTACAAAATATTTTTCCTTGCACATGTCCCACAAATCTGCATTCTTTAATCCCATCCTTAATGCTTCCAGTCCTTTCTTATTGGCTAGTTGGCTATAATTTCAGATCATTGTACGCTGAGTTCTTGTTTGTACAATAAAGGCAGAATACTGAAATATAATCCTATGGTAAAACGATGAGAACTTAAGATTATCTGTACTACACATGAATGCACTAAAATGCTGTGCTGTGTACAACTATGTTTATTAAAGCATTAGCAAGGGCAGAGAGCAAAAAGGTGATAGACTACACTGAAACTCATCCAAGGAACAATGTATTTAATTATAACAATATGAATCTTTTCACATGTCAAAAACTCAGGCAACAGTCAGCAGCTAAGGTCACATTTATTAATTTTTCTTTTCTTACAGCAATACTGATAGGATTTTTAAGTTAAAAGTGAACTTGAACATCTCTGGTTACCCAATGTTAATTTAAAATCATTAGCTGAGACCATGCTAATTTAGAGGATGATTACTGATGATCTCAATATTGAGAAATACTCAGAATTACATTAAGAATGAATGATGTCAGGTGACTCATAAAATGCTACTCCCCCAGTCTACTCTTAGCAACATAGTACATTCTGAACTTGCATTGATAACAGCATGTGTTATTGGATGAGTTAGGATTCAGGAATGTAAAGGGATTGCCCTGATACTAGTAGTAAAGGATCATATTCAGCATTTGTTTATATGATGTAAGAGTGGTCATGGCAACAGCAAGACAAGGTAGAGAGGTAGGATGAAGCAAAACTATTGACAAATGATGGAAAACAAAGTAAAATCATTCACAAATAGCAAAGCAAGAGCCAAAGTGAGCAAAGGAATATGTAGAAAAGTTACAAAATTGCTTTCTAGCCATTCATATTATAGGAGCTGTGTTGTTGCTATATGTGAAGAAATACATCAGTTCTTAAAATCTTTACTCCTAGGCATCTTTATGCATTCCTGTGTTTACTGTGTGCAATATCTGGGAATGTGTTCCTAAATTTTTGTATATACATACAGATATGTATGCTTATATTTGTTCATATTTCCATATGTTTTTATTTACACACACACACACACACACACACACACACACACACACACACACACGGGATCAGTGGCTTGCCCTACCCTCAAAATCATTGTATTTTAAAGTTTTATAGGTGGTAGAGGATTTGATGATCTGTAATCAATGAAATAGGAGTTAATTAAGGTTCCAGTCAGTCATCATACAATCAGCATAATCCATACACTCATATAAATATATATGTATATATATATATATATATATATATATATATATATATATATATATATATATTTATATATATATATATATATATATATATATATATATATATATATATTAATTAGACACACACACACGTATGCATATGTACGTGTATGTGAGCATACATGGATGCATGAATCTACAACCAAGGGCGCCCGCAGGCAGGTGCAAGGGGGTGCACTTGCACCCCCCTGGAATCGGCTGACTAGTTAATCTTCTTTTAGTTTAAAATTTAAAAAATATATATTTTTTTATTTTTAGGGCGTTCTTCTTTAAGAACGCCCTTCAAGTCCAGGCACAGATGCGTGCTGACATCATCACGCAGTGCACATATTTTCAGTTTTGCGAGCGGGAACTGAAACGGACAGTTTCAGGTTTGTGAGCAGGAACTGAAACGGACGGTTTCAGTTTTGCGATGGGTTTACCTTAGCTGCGACTGGAGGAGGACTGAAGATGGAGTCAGATCAGCGAGCAGTGAAACAGAGCTATGGGTTTACTTTAGCTGAGGACTTCACGGGAGATAACAGGGACGCTTGTCAGAGTGAGTAAGGTGTGTGTGTGTGTGTGTGTGTGTGTGTGTGTGTGTGTGTGTGTGTGTGTGTGTGTGTGTGTGTGTGTGTGTGTGTGTCATACATCTAGAAGAAGAACCCAAAGATGGATCTTTATCCTGTTTTAGTAAAGGACAAATTGTGTATGTTTCCATGATGGATGTATGTTAAATGCAGTTTAGTCTCTGTAAATGTTTTCTGTAAGAGAGTTAAAACACTGTGAGGTAATATTTTATATAATTAAAAAAAGTGATGCTGTCATTACTTGGAGCTTCATTTTCCTTCAACCTTTTATTTTGTGCCTTTATTTCTATTAACAAATGTTATATACTTTTTTCTATTTCCTTGTTTAAAAGGCATCAATTACTTTTTCATTTTCTAAGCAACTGTTCTGCTCTTTAATTTTCTAATAGTGTTTTTTTTCTTCCTCATCTGTATATTTCCTGTTACTACCAGGGGTACACATGCTGTTTCTAAGATTAAGAAAGTCATTAAAGTTTACTAAATTCTTCACTATTGCAGAAATTCTAGGTTTGATAACTGCACTGGTATCATTTTCTTTAAGTATACCATTAAAGTTTCCTGTCATTATTATGTTTTCTTCCATATCTGAAGTTAAAATTTTTGGATACTTTCTAGAGAATTTAGCTCCAATTCCCAGAATCTAGTATGTTTGCTAAGGTTAATATTCTGTTTTGATATTGAATGGCATAGCAGTGCAATGGTTTGCATCGTTGCCTCATAGCAAGAGGTTCTACAGCTTGATTCTTGGCTGTGGTGCCTTCTGTGCACAGTCTGCATGTCCTCCCTGCATTTGTGCGAGTTTCCTCTGGGTGCTCCTGTTTCCTACCATGTTACAGAGACATGTATCTGGAGTGCTTTTCCACGGGCCTTCACTGAAAATCATCTCATTCAAAGTCGACTTTCCCAGTAAACGGATGTTAAATAAATTAAATAATAAACAATGACCATAAGTATCATACCTTTATCATCACTGTATGAGTCAATTACTTTGGACATTACAGCAGTGTTTCTCTGTAAGATTGCTGTACCCCTTGTCTTTTCTTTAAAGCTAGAGCTTGTTAGGGCTATATATTCCTTTGTATTTAATCAAATAATATAATAGCATTTTAAATAAATTAGTTTCTTGAAAAAAAAGCCACTTGTAACTTTTGCATTTTTAAATATATAAACACACTACCTCTCTTACTGTTACCATGGTGGCAATTTACATTTAAAGGAACACATTTTAAAGAAGACTTCTTATATCAGTTACATACATACACATGCTATTATTAATTCCTATAACATGATTTCCATAATAATTAAAATTCTAAGAGGAATGGTTGTATGAAAACAGGAAAACTACTGACTGAAAGCTCATTTTATTTGATATACACACAAAAAGCAGTGTTATTAAGGTAACTAAACTACAAGTACACCATTTCCTTTCAATGGAACTTCATGTTTCTAGTTTAAATAGAAATATCTTTTGAACTATGCTTCTAATTCTCTTCACTCTCTTACATCCAATTAAGATAGTTTTTCTTATTTTAAAAATATTGACTATTGATATATGGATGCCGCTACCATTATTGTATGGTGTTTTGATGGACATCTGTTTAGTAATAACTATGTTCAGCAAATTCTGTTTTTCAAGAAAATGTAGAAAAGCTACATCAGAGATAAGCCATTTTGTCTAGAATGTGCAGTTCCTTTTTTAGAATAGAAATCTGTATTTTAAGGGACTATGGCAAAAAAACGACTAAAACAGACTGAATAGAATTTCAGTAACTATGAGGATGGTGATAAACTGCATCCATACAAGAGATTTGGCTTTTGGGCTTACTGTGTCTGGTAGGTTCGATAAACTGAAGAATAAATTAAATTTTAGACTTTGCCTATAATAAAGTAAACACTTAAGATAATAAAAACCAGTCGAAAAAACATAAAATAAGCTGCAGCAGATGCTGCTAGGAGTCAGAATGAGAAACGTTTTTTTTTCCTTTATAGCTTAATTGAGGGGTTGACCAGCATTTGGGAGATGGTACACAATGTCTTCATGTTCATCCACAGATATCTGAAAAAGAATATGTAAGTTGGCAGTCTTTTAATTGCTTTTGCCATTAAATGGTGACATTTTAATGTTTAATTCCTGCTAATGGATTACCATATGAAAAGACTGTTGACCTTGGTTGCTTCTGTTCTTCATAAAATCTGTGGTTTCTGTATTTTTGTGCCCTTGCAAAGCCAGTAGTGGATTGATGCAGTGGTAGCATTGTTGCCTGACAGCTACATGTTCTGTGGTTTGATTCTTGGCTGGGGTGCATTACCTACTAAAAGTTAGCTTTTGTTCCAAGTCAGACTTTCCTGGTTAACAAATGTTAAAAATGACACGTATTTGAATATCAGACTTCATATTCTTCAGAAAGTGCATGGTAACACAAAAGCTTTTATTATAGCAATTTTCTAAGTGTATAAGATGGTTATTTGAAATTTGTCCCCATTTTTGGGACTGTATTCCCCCATTATTGACTTCATCCAGGTTTTGTGCTAAGGTTGAGAGCTATGGTAAGAACTGAATATGTTTGGGGGCTATATTCCCCCATTACTAGCTTTGTCCGGTTGTTTTTTGCTAAGAGGTTGATAAGAGGTATGTTGAGAACTGAATTCACTGAATGTTTGGGGGCTGTATTCACCCATTATTGACTTTGTTCAGGTGTTTTGTGCTAAGAGGTTGACAGCTGTGCTATGGTGAGAACTGGATTCACTAGATGGTAGCAATTTAAGTTTCCATCTTCCTCTTTCACAAAACAGCTTATTTGGCATAGTGGTATGTTGCTCTGTTTTGCACAGGGTCCCCTGGGTTCTAGATGTGGCAGTGAAATGTATGGTGGTAATGCAGCATTTTATTCTAGCAACTTTCCAACATTATACAAGCAATGTTTAAAATGTGTCCCTGGTTTTTGGCCTTTTGTCCACCCCCCCCCCAATAAATTTTGGCTTTTTCTAGATTTCTTGTGCTGCAAAGTTCAGAGATACAGCTGAGTGTCGAATAGATTTTACAAGGAGCTGAGAGCTGCAGGGGAACAAAAGTTTAATGCTGTTTATGCTTAGTCTGCTTGCATTGTTAATAGCACAACAGGTTGCTTTTGATGCTCAAGGTTGTGGGTTCTACTCCCACAGTAGTTAGATGCATTGCTGATGCTGTACTGTGTTATACAAGGGGTGGATGCTGCAGTCTTTTTTGGCAAAGATACCTAGTAACTATGAACCTGTTATCAGTTTGCTATCCATTCCCTATTGTGGTATTACTAGCTTATCATTTTTTTTAATACATGCAACATCGGCAATTTATTCTTCAAGGGCAAAAGTCACTTTATTGTAGATGAAACAATGACATATAAACTTGTTTGTTAGCAGCAACCTCTTTATTAATTACAGATTTCTTTAATGTGGATTTTACTACTTCAGAGATTGTGCATATTTACTGATACTGGTGGACTATAGAAGGTTGAGTAGACTTATTTATGATGTAAATGTTCCGAATTGGGCAGTTCTGTCATTTGGTGTATGCATTTTGTTTCATTGTTTACTGGAAAAATGCTCAAAACAATACATTTAAAATTCCCTCTAATAAGTGTACTATATTGTACAAGGAATATAATGTAATGTAATGCAGTCAGGAAAGTGTATCAAAGAGCATGTGTATGTTTCGCGTTCAAGGTGCCTATGATTTTGAAAATAGCCCAAACTTAATCTTTATCTGCCACTGGCAAACTGCATTTTCTTTGAATGTGGGTTTCAATTCAATGCTGTTTCAATGCATGTGAGTACAAGGAATATAATGTAATGCAGTCAGGAAGGTGTATCAAAGAGCATGTGTATGTTTCACGTTCAAGGTGCCTATGATTTTGAAAATAGCCTAAACTTAATCTTTATCTGCCACTGGCAAAATGTATTTTCTTTGAATGTGGGTTTCAATTCAATGCTGTTTCAATGCATGTGAGTTTCAAGGGCAGAGAAGTTTTAATGCTAAGTCTATTTTCATTGTGAGACTGCATTGCTTTGCTTAACAGATATTAGGGTTTGTGCTGTAAAATGCAAAATAAAACTTTCAAATGAAATCTAAATCATCGCAGAAGTAAAGCAGTATGCACATTACTGTGTTTATGGTAAATGGGGCAAAATAACCAAGGAATGGGACATTGGAATGGCTGCGGGGGGGGGGGAGGCTCCATTCAACCATGATTTTCTGAGGGGGGGGGGTAGCAAACTTAGACAGCCCCGGTTGAACTATACCTCTCAGTTGTCCATATTTTTGCAGAATGAATTGATATTTGCTTCTTATTTTTGGTTTGTTCCTCATACAATGTGTGATTTTCTATCAAATAATTTAGGAATGAAGTCACTAAATGAGAGACATTGAGTTTCAGATGTCATAACCTTCAGAAAAATGTATGCTAATGCAAAACCTGTTATTCTATCACTTGTCTTAAGTTTATACAAGAGCAATTTTTAATAGTGTTTGTGTGTTCCCCAATATTTGACCCTGTCCAGATTTCCTGCATTAAGAGGTTGAGAGGTATGTGCAAATCGCTTTGTAGATGTAGGAATATCCAAACCTCTTCATTGTCCCCAATTTTGGCTCAAAATGTTGCTCTCCCCTAATAATCCCTCCTCAAAATGGCAATTTTGGAAGAAAACGTGATTGAAGTCTCCTAGAATAATGGTATTGGCTTAATGCATAGGGACACCATATTAGTTAGGTAGGAGATATGGACTGATGGGGTACACAGAGGGGACCTATAGTTAGGTATGACACAGTAAGGAGTTTTGTTAATGCTAAGTTGGATGTAGAGGAATTCCACTTCATTATCTCACCTAGCAAGTCTGGAGATGAATTGTTCTTTAAGAATATGTAGATACCATCACCCTTTCATCTAAGGTGGTAGACCTGAACTTGTGGCAGGTATTGAAATCCTGCATTAAAGGAGTGCTGTCATCGGTCTTGAACCAGGTCTCTGTGATGAGCAGGTATTGAAATCCTGCATTAAAGGGGTGCTGTCATCGGTCTTGAACCAGGTCTCTGATGTTTTACAGGGAAAGCAGTGCTTGTAAAGAGTGGACTTTTTAGCTTAGCCTCTGAAAAGGAAACTGGTTATTTTCTAATTCATGTAGCTATAAAATTCAGTATAAAAACTGTAAGTGTTTCTGAATGCAAACACTATTTATTAAAGCAGCATTACGGTAGGGAGTAGTTCAGTACAGAGAGATTCAACTATATACATAGCCATGAGTTCCTTTATACCTTTCTGTCAAAAACCAACACCATGGTCACACAGAGTTTACAGTTGTAACTTTGGAAAAAATCTGTTGTATGTATTTCTTGCACTAAGAAGTTGGTGTGTGTGTGTGTGTGTGTGTGTGTGTGTGTGTGTGTGTGTGTGTGTGTGTGTGTGTGTGTGTGTGTGTGTGTGTGTGTGTGAGGTAGCATACCCCTCAGCTGTCCAGGTTTTTGCAGAATGTCCAGATTTTTGCCCCATATTCCTTCTAAAAAGGATTGAAGTTGCTAAATAATGAGACATTTCAGTTTTAGACGTCATATCATTTAGGAAAATGCATACTAACACAAATCCTGTTACTCTTGCAATTTTCTAAGTTTATGAGAGCCATATTTATAATCCGTCCCTATTTATTTTAGGCTTTGTCCAGATTTCTTGCACTAAGGTTGAGGCCTTGAGGGGTGTGGTATGTTTGTGAGAGAGAAAGTGAAATGCCCAAGTTAGAGTTAGCAGGTGGAATTTATTTTCAAGTGCATTTTCAAGGAACTGTGAGTTTTAAGGGAAGCAAAGTTTACTGCTGCTCATGCCAAGTCTATTTACAATGTGCAACTGTTTTGTTTAGCAAATGGTATCTCTATTGTGGTATAAAGTTTTAAAGCTATGTTAGTAGCACCACAAGTAGAATATTTGCATCTTAATGTAGAGGCTTGAGGTTCTATTCCTACAGCATGTACATTTGTATGCTGCAGTCCTGAAGATGTCCTTCTTTGGATGAGATGCCTAATAACTATGAACCTGTTTTTCAGCTTGCCATCCATTTTCTATTGCAATATACCAGCTTACCATTTTTTTAATTTAACATAGGCAATTTATTTTTTGACAGCAGCAGGCACTGAATTTGTAGATGAAACACTGAAATATACAGTTTTCTAGCAACAACATCTTCATTAGTTTCAGATATCTTTAATGTGGAATTATTCAGATTACTTTTACTTCGGCAGAGACACTCAGACAAGTGTTGCTGTATAATACAAGGGATATAATTCAATTATATATTATAATTAAGACAATCAGGTAAATCAAATAACTTTTGCATGGCCCTAACAGTGTGCAAGGAGACTATTGCTTGAAAACAGTTCAAAGGTAAATAACCTGCCACTGGCCAGATGCATTTTCTTTGAATGTGGGTTTCAATGATGTTTCACTGAATGTGAGTTTCAAAAGTAGAGAAGCTTTAATGCCAAGTCTGTTTTCATTGTAAGACTATTGCTTTGTTTAGGTTTAGTAAATGTCTGTATTTGGGCTATAATGTTTGAAATAAAAGTTGTAAATTAAATCCAACTGCCTGTAATCATTGTAGAACTAAAGCATAAAACAGTATGCACACAGATTTGAACAGTGTCTACAGCAAATGGGGAGAAATAGCCAAGTAATGGGACACTGGAATGGCTGTGTGGGTGGGGCTTGGGGTGGGTGGACTTGGGTGTGGCTGTGTTGGCAGGGGGTGGGGAGAGCTATGTGGGTGGGGCTCTGGGTTTGCACCCCCCTGCAAAAAATCCTGCGGGCTCCCTTGTCTACAACTGTCTATCTATCTACTTATCTATCTGTCTACCTATCTACAGTATACACACACTGGTCTATATTATATCCTCGAAAGTTATAAACAGCGAACACTATCTACAGTGAAAATGCCATGCAGCGAACTATAAATAGTGAGACTGCACTACAGCGAAGATTGGAAAATTTGCCCTTTCCTCACTATAGTGCAATCTCAGAATTGATATATATAATTAGCAGGGGGGGGCAGCCCCCCACAATATCGAATTTGATGCATGACATTTTCGCTGTAGAGAGCATTTGCTGTTTACAGCTTTCAAGGATATAATATAGACCCTACATACACATACACTCACATGAATAGAGAGGAAGAGGGGAAGAGGGGGAGAGAGAGAGAGAGAGAGATAGAGAGACTGCGGACAGTTTAAAAAGCATTGTATTAATAATCTATTAAGAAACTAATAGATAATGTTGATCATGTGGTGAATTATAAAACAGCCTTTAATTTTCTAAATAATGAACTTGCCTGAATTACTCGAAAATAAAATAAACAGTAAAATATGTTCTCCTATTCCTGCAAATTATAGAATAGAATGTAAATGAATCCTTCCACTGTTTCAAAGCCATACAAAAATGTACTCAGGTAGTAAGCTTTGTAAAAGGTGCTATGTTAACAGTGGAAAGACATTTCTATAAAGTCTTTGTTTATAGTAGAAAACGTAATTCAGTAGATAAAAGCTCAGTCCATTTGCAGGATCCACTGGTCTAACTAGTAAAGACAAAATGAATCACCATGACAGGACATACTAGAACTGTAGATTTTCTTGTTGTAAATAGCACTGTTATTTTGGTGGCTGCTTACACTGTACTCACAAACTTGTGTTGTAGTTACTAGATCTCAAAACAAATTTATTGGGCATAGGAAATATGGCAATGCTAAATTTGCCAAAGGAGTGTGTATAAACTTTGCATGCAGACACACTGAAAATAAAATTATTAACACAGCTTGTCAGTGATAAAATAAAGAATCACATTCTGGAAGCTCTGCCAAAGGGCATATTGGTACTCCACCTAAAGGTGCACGGACAGTTCAAAAGCCATGACAAATACTTTGCACAGTACAATAAGATCTGGATAGTAGAATACCCGAACAAATAATGAGAAAAAATAAAGTGTATTCAAATGCAAAGAAGTGTTGTAGATTTTTTACATCTGAAAATGTGCTTATTTCAGCAGCTGTATTTAAAAAACTGCCGCAAGTACACTGGAAGATTGCAAAGTATATAAGTATAGTGATTCTAAAATGAACAATAAACTTTATTTTATAGGAACTGTTTATTTTCTGACAGCATCTTTGTGCAAAAGTATTGCAACCAACAAAGATAAGGAATCTGAACAGACTACTGGGCGAAAGTACAAACTTATCATTAGAGCTCTTTGAAGGAAGTCCCAGAAATTTTGCACCTTTTGCAAACCATGATATAGGTTCAAAACAAAGACTGAATTGCACCATTATTATTGATTAGTTTTGTAATTCAGACAGCTGCAATAATACGTACTGTAAAATAAGACAATTACACTTTGCTGAGGCATATATTGCCTAAAACCTTTGTATTCTGTAGAGATATAAAGGCCAGTGGATGAGGTGAATATATATTCAGGAAAATTATTTCATTTGTTAGAAAAATTCACTTAGAATGTAGATGAATAGCTGTACTTGCACAAGATCCCTGCAGCTTTAGTATCATAATGTTTGTATTAAGTTTATGCAAAAACATACAGCTGTACTCTAGTAAGCTTGGCAATATCACAGTGCTTATTACATACCGTTGTACTCTAGTAAGCTTGGCAATATCACAGTGCTTATTACATACCGCTGTACTCTAGTAAGCTTGGCAATATCACAGTGCTTATTACATACCGCTGTACTCTAGTAAGCTTGACAATATCACAGTGCTTACTACATACTACTGTACTCTAGTAAGCTTGGCAATATCACAGTGCTTATTACATACCGCTGTACTCTAGTAAGCTTGGCAATATCACAGTGCTTATTACATACCGCTGTACTCTTGTAAGCTTGGCAATATCACAGTGCTTATTACATACCGCTGTACTCAAGTAAGCTTGGCAATATCACAGTGCATATTACATACCGCTGTACTCTAGTAAGCTTGGCAATATCACAGTGCTTATTTTTCTTCCTTCTTGGATAGCTATTGTATCTTGAAAGGTCTTTCAAAAGGGACAATGACAAAGAGTTTAAACTGACAGGTAATTGCTTTATTCTTGTTCTGTTTTTTTAAACATTACCAGCCATTAAACTTACCACAGCTACAAATGGTTCCACGGCTAAACATGAAGTTTTCTGAATCATGCCATTTTTCATGTTTGTTCATCTAAAACATTATGTTTTTTAAGTTACAGCAAATAATTTTCATCTTTAGTTGTACTAGTTACTTATTAATCAATTTATACACTTTCTTATACTTTTGATTGATGGGATTACACAAGTGACAGGCTGTCTTTTTAATGATAATATAAGAAAGCTTGCTTTATCTGATTTCTTCGGGTGGTAACATTATTTTTGTTATACTAAAGGTCATTATGACATGGCTGATGCTCCTTGTTTGTTTAAGGCTATGAGTGTGGTCATTAAAAGTTATATCTAGCTTTTTAGGAGGACTTTGTCCTGACACATTTACTACTTTACTGTTCGCTTCAACAATAGAAACTTGTCACCTTTTGGCAATATATAGTTAAAAAATTAGTATTTACCAAAATATGATGGAGGTTTATGTACAAATGAAGTTGTCTGTATGCTTCTGACATTAAAAATCTCTCCATACAAGATGGTAGAATAGTGCTTCAAATAACCAAACCTGTTTTAGCAAATGTACATAAACTCAAAACTCATTAATTTCCTGTGAAGCAATACAGTGTAAGGTTTATCAAGGAGATGCTAGTACTGGTACTATTTCCCTTTCACTTAATAAAAGTTGGAAGATAAGCAAGTATAAAGGGATGATCTAATGCCTTGGATGAAAAAGATTGCGAGTTGGGCTGTTGGACTGGCATTTGAATCACACATGTTTACTACTAATCTAAATTGTAATTTAAATGTTCCAAGTAGCACTAACACAGGTGAGATAGTTCTTGATGAAAATGAGGTAGAAAATGTTTATACAATGAAAACTACTAAACAGGAAAATGAAAGAGGGCGTTAGGTTGATACAGAGCAAAGAGTCACCTTGTGTAGTGACATACAATAATTATGACAACACGCAGGAGAAGGATCAGTTGAACAGCAAAAAAGTAAATGAAAGAAAAACTACTTGTTTTCATTGGTTGTTACCATTCCCATGAGTGTGTAGAGTATATATTACAAGTGATTCCTAACTGAAGGGGTTAACAATGTTAGGCAGAGATTTAACCAAGAACAGGTAACTGTAATTAGTGTTACAGGGTGCAAAGCAGCAGATATTCATGATAAACATTCAAAACTCCTCCACCCAGGGAAATATTTTTTATTTTCTCTTGTCAGAGTAATAATGAGGATGTACATCCTCATCCTACTGGCAATTCAGTATTGATAAATATTAAACCGGGTGAAGAAAAACATGTTTAAATTAACTGCTGCAGGTATTGTGCCTTCAGTCTGTTTATCAAGGTTCAATGAGATATGACTTTGATACTGTCAATGTGCCTGAAGTAAGGAATCTCAGCTGCACCTATAATGGATACATTTTATATACATACAAATGCATATATACAAATATTTCAAGCACAAGCAATAATTCCCTTTTAGCTTGTCAATATACCAAAAACAGTGTTTCCAAAATAAGAGTCCAATACATTCTTAAAAGTGTCTTAACTACTGCTTGCTTTAGTGTGATTTGTTAGTTTATTCCACACATCAACTACTCTCTCCGAGACCCAATTAATGCCATTCTCATTCTTATAGAATCTTCTGCTTATGTTATCTGATGGGTCCCTACTTCATTTTGATAACCCAAAATTTCCCAGAGCTAGTTGTCTCAAAATTCCTTGTATACCTCAATAAGTTCTCCTCTTAAATATCTGTATGGCACACTATATAAGTTCAGTTATTTTAGTCTTTCATAATGAATTCAATTTTCACATCCCTGAATGCCACTGGTATATTTCTGTTGTACTGTTTGTAGTTTGCTCTTGCTTATTTATTTATAAGGTTTTACAAGGTATGCTTAATATATCCCTATTCTATTTTCTGGCTAATAAAAATAAGGTCCCATTATCCCAATTATTTTGGGAACCTTAAGGTTCATAAAAACATTGGCAACGTACATTTTAGACTCATTGTGGCACATGGTTCAAAGACATATTCCTTATCATTTTTGTGGATAGATTATAGAAACCCCTGTTCCAGGAATATGCACATTTCTTGAAAGGCTCTTAGGATATTTTTAAGGAGGATAAAACTAGAAGTATGGGCAAATAAAATCAGCTTGTTTACTGCTGATATTGATGACTTTTCTACTTGTATTCCTAGGTTAGAAGGTTTAGACATGTTTAAGGAAATTATCACAGATTGTACATGCTTGAAAAACGTGTAAATAGAACTACTGATGTTCTTTATGGACCTTATATTATCCAACAATTTTATTTACTTTGAAGATGAGCTGTAAAAACAGATAAAATGCATTGCACTCTTTTGGCGCCCTGTTATGCTAATTTGTCACAAGGGAGAAATAATATGTGATTTTCTCCAAATGCTGCACATTTTGTAAATTATTCTTAAGGTATTTGGATGATATATTTATTATATGGGAGGGAACATATCATTTGATTGAAGAATTTTTAGAATATTTAGAGCATACTACATCTTTTAAAATATTGCTGATACCACTAGGAATACATTTCTATCTGGATACTACTATTTGCATAGAGAAAGAAGGATTTGAGTTGCCACTTTACAGAAAACATACCTTTTCTAATGTCTATTTATTGTATGATAGTTTTCATATTTTTATCTAAAAAAGAACTTACTAAAGGTCAGTTTGTGAACCTAGCAAGAATAGCCCCTACTACAAAAAGGTTTTATGAGGAAACTAAGTTGAAATCAATATTCCTTGAAAGATGTTACCCTTTACTTTTAATAAGGGGAATCATTATTAAAGTACCAGAAGGATGGTGAAGGAAATCTGTACCCATATTATGGAGGGATCTGATAAAGGAGGTCCTTGCAATATGAACACCACAATGGCTGGAAGCAACCAAATTCTGGTTTTAAGAGAGTTTTGGTAGTTCTTTTTAGTCTAGGAAGTTCCACTCTTAAGACCATAATAAAAAAGAATTGGATAATATTAAAGGCGAACAACAATGCATCTGAGATTCTAGGGGATCGACCTTATTTTATTTACAAAACTATGAAAAGTATGAACAGGTTGTTTGAAAATCAAGGTTAAAAAGGTTTAAGGATGAAGTTACAAGAGGGACACATAAATTTGTAAAGTGTGTTTAATGCCACTATATATTTGAAGAAAACAATTTAAAGATAGAAAAGTGTCCAGTATAGGAGGTAATCATTTCTAAACGTGACTGTAACATTTATGATTTAGTATATATAGCAAATGTTGTTCTTGCCCATTGCTTTCCATTGGGAAAACTGAGAGACCCTTAGGAAACATATTTATGAGCACTATTATGACATAATTAAAGAAAAAAATAAACAGTGACCTGTAAAATTGTACTTTAAAATTTGACAACCATGTTAAGTTTTTATTTGGGATTATAGAAACAGCCACAAGACACTCTAGGGGTGGTGCATGGGAAACAAAGTTAGAACACAGTAAGCTGCTTTGCCAGTTTAGTCTGAATGCAACTATGTTTCCTGGCATCATTGAGCAGGTTTCAATTAACCCTCTACTAAAAACAAGGGAAAAATGTATAGATAAATATTGTTTATATTTTTTAAGCCATTGTATGAAGATTTCTAGAGCTGGTATTTACGTTTCATTGACTGGATTTTGATAATGATGGATTTTAAAGTAATTTTGAAATTTTTAATTTTTATTTATTTATTTGTTTATTGATATTTGAGTATAATTTTGATATTTGATTTTAATTCTACAATATAATTAGAACCATTCATTGACTCTGTAAGATCCAATGAATACTGTTTTTTAGAACGATTATTTAATTGTTTTTTAATATCTATTTTATTCTATGATGTCATTGAGTCATGTGAATGGATAACTAGGTATTTAATTTCAGGTGGCTAAAACACTAGTTAGTTCTAATGCAGTCCCTTTGGATATTATGGAGATGAAAGTGCAATAATGAACATTTTTGATTACATGCACTAATTTTGTGCTAAACTGTTCCTGAGTTCATTAAAGTCGCTATTTGCCTCTTCCTTAGATACTTTCATTTGGCAGGATGAGACATCTTGTGGTTTGCTAGTTTTGAGAACTCATTTTCTGTTTGCATTTTTTGTTTTGGTTTTGTATAAGGTTTCCATATTGTTATTCCATAAGCAAGTTTGGGTTTAATAAAACTAACAAACAATAACATCATCATTGCTGATTTCCTAGACTTTATAATTTGTTATGCAACCTATAGTTCTATAACTATTATTAACCAATTGATTGATATGATTAGGAAAACTGAAAGCTGGATCTAACCATATACCCAGGTCCTTAAATAAATCTACAGTTTCAATCACTGTGAGCTGCATTAAATATTCACCTTTCAGTTTATGTCTCCCGAATCTCATCTGCTTAGTTTCTGATGTATTTATCTGCATATTATTCTACTATACCCAAATGATTAATTTAGTCAAGTTATTTTGCAAACATGACCTATCTGTAACACATGTAATCAGTTTACCCATTTTGAAGTCATCTGCATACAGACTGTAGAATACCACAGATGAAAAAAATGATCTAAATAAATAAGGGTCTAGGACAGAGCCCTGTAAAATACCATGACTATAACCTCAAACTTCATCTGTCCAATTGTTGTGTGATGCTAACTATGCCCTACTTTTATGCCATGCTGCTATACATCTTATCAAGAGTACAATACCTAGCTGTTCTAATGTTTTCATCAGCTTATTTGTGTATGACCCTGTCAAAAGCTGAAGTTAAATCTATATAAAGTAGATCATGCCACAATTCTTCATTCATAGCTGTTACTATATTGTTATAGAACATAATGTTGCAGGTGGAAATAGATCTATTTTCAACATATGTATGATGATATATGGTTTAGAATCCCAACCTTTCAGTTCTGACAATAATTTATCCAATATAATGTTCTCCATTATTTTTCCAAATCATAAAAGTAAACTTATGGATCTGTATGAATGAATTCATCCTACTTCCCTTTCCCATAAAGACAGATTTAATAAGTACATCTCTACAATCATTTTTCCATATTTAAATGGCCTAGTAAATAACCAATATAATGGTGCTGTAAGTTCATGCCAAAATGATCTCAGGTCATTATTAGTAATTGCGTCTCCTCACTGTGCTTTTTTATCCAGTTTGTACAATTCTTTTTCAATATAATACAATTTGATTTCAGTATCTGAGGTTACCTTGATGTCTCTAGAATAATTTATCACCTCCTTTGTGGAGTCAACCTGCTTTGCATACAATTTTATAATTACATCTATTCTATTTGAGAATACATTTTTGAATCTACACACAGTTTAACTGGTATATCTTTACTCTCACTACACCTTATGTCTCTGTAAAAATGCCCCTACTATGCTCAATATTTTTGTATAACTGTTCTTTACATTTTTCTTGATTGTGTCTCACACGTTTGATTTTTTCTGTCTAGGTTGTTTATTTCAGTTTTGAAAGTTGTAGTTTGACATCTTTTCCAGTTCTTATACTTTTTGTCTCTCACTTTATTCAAGTGTCTTATTCTTATGGAAATATATCCTCCTGATGTTTGCTAGATCCTGATCTTAAACAATTTTATTTATTTATTTATTCATTTATTCCTTTATTTATTTTTGTATCCAAGCAACTGCTCTTTGAAAACTTTCCACATTCTTCTGCAGTTTTCCCACTGAATGCATAACTCCAATTAGATTTACATAGTGACTATTTTGCTTCCATTTGATCTGTTATTGATCTTACGTGCATTGGTTTAGTGTTCAAGAATATTAGAATTATCTAGCAACAAATTGATCTTTATAACCTATAATCACTGCATATCAATGGTGGTAAAACTTAACATGAAATAAAAGTCAGTTCTTTAGGAACACAATGTATAGCATGTTCTGTTCCTTGGCAGGCTTTTTTACAACCTGAAACAATTGTTGTTCCTGAACATACACTGTAAATTTCTATACTAATTTTGTTTAATCAATATTATTCAGCCTGTTTCTAGTAAATGTAAGTCCCCATCCACTATTATTCTTCCTTTCTGTGCATCATTCAAGAAATGTATGAAGTGCTCTAGGTCATCATCACTTCATTTTGGTAGTCTATAAACTCCAACAATTATTTTATATTCCAAGGTTGTCTTTATTGTTAAAGTTACACAAACTACAGTATTGCTGTTATAATTCAACATGTAATAACCACAGGTCCAGTAACAATCTTTAATCCCAATCATAACACCTCCACCTGATTTTCTGTTAAAATGTCTATTATAGTGAAAACCCGGATACCTTGAGAGAAATGTTTTCCAGTATTGTTCTTTAAACATGTTTCATAAACTTTAAAAACATCAATCTTATGGAATTTTCTGATTAGAAACTTTATTATTAATGTTTCTAACATTAAGAACCATCAGAGATCCATCAAATGCTGCAATCTGTGAAGTGATAAATTTCTGACCAGGCAAAACCCCTCACTTGTCTGTGTCAAATATTGCAAATTATCTGCTGCAAAAATGCTCTTTCCTGATCTTGAGAACTGCACACTTTCCTGTTTAAACATGCATGATCAAAATGTGACTCAGATGCTTTACAAATTTCTATTTTGCAAAATGGGACATTTTTTTCAGTGTAGTTATTTACCCCAAAAATATTTTCATTCTCAGGGACCTGACTCTCCTTTCTGCATGTGATTTGTAAAAAATAAATCCTAACACCTGTATAAACTAGACCATCTAAGAGGACTGTAAGTGCCTTACTAACAGTCAAACAGCCTTTGTAGATGAGATAATTTCTGCCAACATGAATAAAAATAGATCCATATTTCCCTACATTATGGCATACTAAGGCCTTTTCAGATCTATCATTGAGTACAATGCCCTCTGTTACATACCTAATCAGGCATATCCAACAATTGGAAGGTCCACAGAGGCTTCTCACTAAAAGAATACAGGGCATAAAAAAATGTCCTATGCAGACCACCTCAAGGCCCTATCCCTGTAATCTGTCTCCTACAGGCTTTTGAGGGCTGATCTATGCCTGGCATACAGGCATTGTCAGACCCCACTCTGATGAACGTCCTGCATATCCACAAAACAAAGAGAACCAGAGTTACCCATTCTGAAGACTTAAATCTTAGCTGTGATATAAGTAGTACCTGTCGGAGATAGGTATGTATCCCAGAGACTACCCCATCTATAGACCAGGCTCCCTATCCATGTGAAGCAGAGTTCCTCTCTAATCCAATTCAAGTGAAACTTGGATAATTAGTTTGGAAACCAGAAATTCATCCCTGGTTTGGCACCTATGTCTCTAATGGATGCAGGTAACCTGTAAATGGTTCATTTCCCCAGCCCATGCGTACACTTATCAGGGATATCTGAACTTGTCAGAGATTTAGGATGCATGGCTAGACTTAAAAAGGCTCTTGTGGTCATTGGTCTAGTAAAAACCTATGAACCTATTTCCAGTATCTTCTATTTTTGTTTATGGCACGTATAACCCTACTCAATATTCACTATCTTATCTGTAAATGTATTTGTCAGTCTCTCTAATAACTGAATCTCCAATTACAAGAATATCTATTCTGACCAGATCTGCAGAATCCTCAAGTTCTAGTTCAATAATATCTGCTCTATCAATTGTTAGAAAAGGAATGACCTTTATCACCAGTGGTCTTAATAATCCCAGTGCTTTCATTGCTTATTACATTTTCAAACATACGATACTCATCCTGCTGGCTTTGTATGTCCATAGCTTAACCAATGTTGTCAACTTCTGTTTTTCTCCTCTTTTTTTCTTACAGTAATGTTGTTTAATCTTTCCATGTTCAGTTTTGATATTTTTCATTTTCACCTGCCCCTTTACTCTTGTTTCTACCTTCTATTTTGAAAAGCATATGCCTTTTTCTGTAGAATGAAGGTTTTCTGGTAGAAAAATATTATCATTCCCTGTAATCTGTGTGTTACATAATAAAGCAGTCTCCTTTTAGTATGTATTCTCTTTACTTTATAGACCTTAATCAGTGCCTTTTTCTTCCTTATTATTTGTTGTTAATTTCTTTTTTCTTTTCCTTTATATGCTTTGAATCCCAAGATTGATGAATACTTGTATCCAGAATTACAAAGGTGTCAGTGGTATTAATTTGTTCAATAGGGGTGAGTGATCTTTACTGACAGTAGACACTTTGTTTCCTATATGTGGTCTATTTGATCTTTGCCTAACATATCTCATTATTGTAAGTCACTAATTTATGTTACAAGAGCAATTTTCATCAGTAAGTCTTGGTTTAATAACAATAACGGTAAACAAATCATTCAGATTTTTACATGAGAAGCACCAGTCATCAGTGTTAAGTGCTACCTTTAAACATACATGCATTTAGTACACTGTACAAGATACTTGTGCTTTAGCAAATCAGTAATGGCATACTCATTTAAGGAATCCATTTTTAGCTACAAATAAATAGAGATTTCTAAAAGAAAAGGATAATCAAAATCAATGACCACAGAATTCACAGAGATTTTAAATCAACTTTTATGAGAAAACTCACACAAATAATGTACAACTAAATATTAAATTAAGCAGAAAAAGCCAGTGGTCTGACTATATCAGTTGTAAAAATCATACAAAAGCTGAAAGTCCTTTATATCACAAGAAAATGTGTGCAGTAACTTCTGACTGCTATCACTCACAGCCACACCTCTTTTTAACAGTAAAGATCAATAAATTACACACCAAAACATGATTGCTTAGATAAGCCATTGTCTTCCCTGCAGTCTGTGTGAAGTTATAGTCAAATAGGCCCCTTGGGATGGCTAGGGTTTACTGTCTAAAACGTATCCCTTTCTACCAAACACTTAAAATTAGAAGTAAAATAACAACATATTAGTCAAAGTAAATTTTCTTGTCTACAAGCTATCAGTTTCTTCCTACAAATAGTGAAAAACAGTGGTAAAAATGAAACATAAATCAAAATAAATCTTCTCATACTAAGTAACTGCACAATCACAAAGCAACACAGGTTTGTTTAGATTAGCTGTGGATTTACATGTTTGCAAAGGGTTATTAGCATCTAATTGATAGTGATCACAAGATTTATGACAGCCACGATAAGAAGACTGTTAAGTTTTTTTTTTTTAGAAATAGCAGTTTGAAGAAGGGAATACACATACCAGGTAATCTGAGGAAGGGCTTTACCTGTACTTTTTTTTAAATATGAGAATTCTTGATCACAAACAATAAGATCGATTAATATGAAGTTCTAATAGGAGTTTTCAACTATGATAATAGTTGTGTTACAGTAATTTGTGATCTTCTACAGAATTTGCATTTCTTTGAGCTTATTATAAACAAAGAATGGATCAGATGAGGCGCGCTTTATCAATATACCTTAAATATGTGATTACATCATTAAGATGTGAGGAATTTTATGGTGACATAATGGCCAACATTCAATTCAACCTGGTAAGACAACAGCTATGATAAATGTGCTGTATAGACCATCAAACATTAACAATGCAGATAATGAGAAATTTGTGGATGAAACGTGTATGAGCTACCCTGCTGCATTTAGCATTAGGTATTTTTTTTTATTGTTTCTGACCTTAATGCAGACATTAATTGGAATTTGGGGATGCCAGAGTAGAACTTTGGAGAGATAACTAAATCTGTACCTCTTTAAACAGATTCTTAATTTTCCAACACACTCAGAAAATGTCTTGGATTTAGCATTGTTTAATGATCCCAGCATTGTGACAGGTTGTTCAGTTGCTCCTTACATTGGTAATTCAGATCATCTTGGTATAGAAAGGGACTTTTGTTGTATGTTTGAGACCCCCTACACAACCATACATTGCTTTACAAAATGCAGTAGGGAATGTACTCACTTATGTAGAATCAAATAAACTGAGAATGGGAAGAGGTTATGAGTAGAAATCTATTTCAGAAACCCAAAAAAAGTTTTACGTTTTTGTTGATTCCATAGTCTACAAATTTATTACTATAAAGAAGAAGCCACACAATCAAAAGTTTAATAAGGTCCAGTTCCCCCCTAGTAGTCTTGTGCTCTTCAAAAACATCTTCAAAATAATAATAAAAAATATTTTTGGAAAACAAACAAGGAGTTTATAGATCAGAAGTACAAAGTAAAGTATCAAAAGGCTAGACCAATCCGAAAAAGCTATTAGGAAACAAAAGGTATGTTACAAAAAGAAACTGACTGCTCATAATAAGCACAACTATAAAACCTTTAAACATGTTTACAATTTAATGGGGTATTCTGGCAAAATGTAGTTATTGGTGGATAATTATAGCTGTTAAAAAACTGTTTCATTTACCCTCTGTAAGCTTTTTTAATATGTCTAACCCCGAGAACAACACATAAGATAGGAAGTGTGATAGTAATTTTACAACCTGTGCTGATATTCAGGAAAAGTCAATTAAAACAGCAATTAAGGTGATTAGATGCAATTCTGTAGCTGACCTTAATGAATATGACCATGATGAATTCTAAAGACATGCTTCTGGAGCATTTCTCCCCGGGCCTCAGCTGAAAACAGGATCTGTGGAACCTAGTCGGACTTTCCCGGTCAACAAATGTTATATAAAAAAAAAAAATATATATATATATATATAAAATGAGTACCTTCTACCTATGATCCATCCAAATGATCTACCTCACATGTTTTTTCAGACTATACGGCACAGTAGCTATGTTTCTGAAATTTGAAAAAAAGAAAACATAGTTATTTTAATTCCATAGATTAAAACAGTTATGGTACCGTTTCTAATTATAGTTCAATAAGTCTTGCAAGCATAATTGCGAAGGTATTTGAGAAACAACTCCTAACACTATATTCTGTTACCACTAGACAGCTATAGGATATATCATAGCATGAATTCCCACCTCAAAATTTTGCTTACATAAACCTGTTGGATTTTACACTAAAGTGGCACACGCTTTTGAATATAATCCTCCTGTAGATGTTATGTACATTGTTTTCAGTAAGTAATTTGTTACTATTCCCCATAATAGTGCTTGTGTGGTTATAGAAAGACTGAAAATAGATCCATGTTGGGGTCTTTTTGACTGAGTGTTTATGTTTACAATCCCTTCCTTCAGTGATGTGTGGGTCTTCAAATATGCTGATGACACAAAGATAAGGATGGTAGTGAGAGACATTGCTGATCATAGTACCTTGCAAAGCCATGTGGATGATCAGTACTGAGTGTCCATGGTTAACAGGGTGTTATAAATATGGCATCATCAGGTGGCACTGTAACCCCTGGAAGTAATAATACTGCATGTTTTGGTGGTAAGGTTAAGCTCATGATTATCACACCAAAAATTGGTTTGAACTAGTCCTTTCTGACTATGAAAGTAGTTTTGATAGATGCATCGATTTTACGGTAATTTTCAAATGTGGTTAGCTATATACCTTTGACATTTTTTTCACTCCAGAGAAATAGATAGCAAACTGGAGGAGACCCAGGATGAATTCTAGTTGGATACCGCTTATGATATACCTTTTACTAAAGGAAAGAAAAACAACCTTAAACATATGTGTACTATCAGTAAGTCGTTTTAGCTGTCAAGCAGATTGAATACAGGGTAATCTTTAGTTTGGTGAATTTGTCAATTATATATACAAGGGGAATGATACTAACAACGTTGGTCAGGCCAACATAAGTAGCATTTGTAGACTGATCCACTTTCTAACCTTAGTGTCCCGTCCAAATAAGTCAACTATGTTGAGCACACATGACCAGCTTTTACAAATCTGAGTTGATTAGTGTCAAGTGAATGAAGTTGTCTGCTGTCATTGTGAATTATCGTAACAATTCTATGTTCCATAAAGTGCACACATGGTTCTAGTTGGGCTAATATATCTATAATTGCTGTGGTCAGTTGTGGGTCTCCCTTTAGTAAAGGTATGTCAATGACCAGTTTACATACATCTGGGCTATAACATGATGTGGAGCTGCATAGGTTGAAAATGTTAAGGTGGGGCTGAGCCAAGTGGTACTTAACTCTTCTCAACAGGCAGCCAGGGATGCTATTGTAACTCAGAGGATGGTTTCTGAAAAAATGACACGATCTAAAGTGGTTTTGAATATGTTGGTTTGTTGGGAGGTGTAAGGAATAGTGAGGTGAATTGGAATAATGAAATTGAAACTAAATTTTCATCTAATATGTGGCAAACAACTAAGGATCAGTGAGAATGGAAGCATTAGATACCAGCCTTATGCAAAAAAAGTGTGTTGTGCTTGAGTTTACTAAAATAATTAATGAAGGACTTGTTATTGCCTGTAGTGGTCGTAATGACCTTAAGTGCATAATTTACCTACACTTTTTACAAGAACATCTTGTGTTTTCTCTCAGAAGATTTAACATCCTTTATTTATTATAAATGGTTAGAAGCATTTTCCTCTTTTTGCAGTTTATTGAGTTATATATTCCAACATATAGGTTTAATTTAAACTTACCATTTTTGTTAAAGTACATGTGAATCAATAACTCATTACAGTTGTAAAAAGTGAGTAGAATTCATAGCATACAGTAGTATCAGGTTTATTTACTTTTAGAGACATATGCCACTTATGAATAGTATGTAGCCAACTTTGGAGTATATTTACAAACAGTCAAATTCTTATGGAATCCAAAGTAGTTTTCAAAGGAGACATACTGAATAGTATAGTTGGAACTATGCTTGTGAGGTCAAGATTTAAATATATCATCTCTTGCTAGAACAGAGAGTAGTTGGTTTTAATAGCTGGTATTTGCAAAACTGATACATATTTTTTTCTGTACAAGGTTGATAAAATCCTATTAAACATGGCAAAGGCAACCTTATTGGAGCTTTTTCCATTGATCTTGCTTGGCTGTTTAACCTTGTTAACCACTCCATCCTACTCTCCTATTTATTAAAATATATGCTCGCTCCCAAGCTACTGCTTAGGTCAAACTTCCTTTTTAAGAGAATGTGTAAAGTACAGACTGGCTTAGTTACCTTGACATATTCCCCTACTCTGACAGTGTCCAATCAAGGGTCCATCCTGAAGTCATTATTTTTTCTACATAGTGTCATATGCTGATGACATGGTCATTTATAGAATCAAACTTAATCACTCTAATACAGAAGTGCTACTTCAAGAAGATTTCATAATAATTTACTTCTTGGCTAACTATCAATTAACTTCTTCTTAACCCAGAGCTGAATCTATGATTGTTGGTAACCATGAAAAACATTAAAGAATCCTTGTAAGCTAGACATTAAAAACCAAAACAACCCATCCATCAAAACCACCACTACCTTCAAACACCTGGGAATGTGGCTAGACCAATTCATGAATATTCAGGTTTTCATTGATAAAACTAGATCAGAAATCATCTACCTACTGCTGTGAGCCAGCATCATGACTATGTCTTTGTCTACTTGTAGTAGGTTGGTGGCTCAGCCACCTGCGACACTGGCAGGTGAGGATGAGCATGCCCATACTGGAATGAGGGAGATAAAAAATATTCAGGGCGCTCAGTGCTAAAATATTCCCCTACTGCACATCAGAAAAAAACACTAAAGCGTGCTAGCAGGAATGGCTAGGTTGTTTTGCTGACATCAGTGCTTTGCAGAAGTAAGGAGTGGTTCAACACCGATGATACATTGCATGTCCCATACTCAGAAAATGCTGGACATGAACAATGAAGAGGACTAATGCAAAAATCCCTACTTCAACAATAGGATTCTGTTCTAGATACTTCAATCTCTTCACTGGCCCTGATTCATTAGAGACAGTCTGGGGAAGTAGAAAACTTGTAGGCAGGCCCAGTGAAAGTCACTTTTGTCTGCTGATGGTCAGCTGCATGGAGAAAAACAAGTGGCAAAAATACTTGCTGAAGACTCCCATTAATAGGCTAACAACTGCATCAATGTAGAACTCTTCAGCTCTACAATCACTCTCTAACTAAATCGCTCACTTCATAGCCAGCTTCCTTAGTTTAAAACACTACTGTCTTTCAATACAAATGGTTTACTGGCTACTTGTAAAGCAAAGGTTTGACATTTTACCAAGCTCACTAGTATTTAAACTGTTGAATCAGAACTGTTTTCCATTCCTGTCTCTTAAATTCATTCCTAAAAACCCTTGCTACAACTTCAGAAGCAGCCCAATTCACATATGCCAACATGCACAGACATGTAACATCATTCAGTGGCTACAAACAGATGAGAAGGAGGTTAAACAATATAGTGCATGGGAGAGGGGATATTGCAAATCTTACTAAAGTACATAAATGAAGCAGCACTAAAATAACTGGGAGGCATGAAAAAGGGGTAAAGCAGACCTCAGAAACTATGAGGAACAGAAAGGTGGGGGCAGAGACAATGAAAAATGAAGTATTCTAGACAAGAAAAGGAATATCTCAATAGAAGGATTTCGTATGTAAAGAAAAGGATGGCAGGATATCATTTTAAATTATGA
The DNA here is from genome assembly GCF_019279795.1 of Protopterus annectens. NCBI lineage: Eukaryota > Metazoa > Chordata > Ceratodontiformes > Protopteridae > Protopterus > Protopterus annectens. The sequence continues at coordinate 1,995,662,925 of NC_056735.1, forward strand.
ATTAGTTAACACAGAATACTGGAGGTGCAGTGGTGGGACCACTTGTTATTTGGAATGATCTAGAAAAAGAACACAGAAAGGGTAACAAATGAAAGCAACAGGCAAGAAAAGAAGGCACAAGGAGGGAGGATGGCTCTTTGATGGAAATGGAAGAGGTTGTGAAAACAAAGGACAAAACAAATCTAATTGAAAGAATGAACAAGGTCAAAGAAGAGATAATATGAAAGAGATGGGGAAAAGAGTTGCAGGATACTGGTAGAAAACAATAAACGCAGTGAAGCACATGCAGGAAACACAAGGAAAGGGAGATGAAAGACTGAGGATACTGCATAGATGCTATACAACTACTGAGAGAGATTGGTAAAGGTGGCAGAAAGGAGGATATCAGGAGGAAGAGGCAGGAATGATGGGCATGTTCTAGGACTGTGGTTGGGCACAAAATCTGGAAGCAGGCACAGATGATTTGGGAGACATTTCAAGAGGAAGAAGAGCATACTTGGGGATACTGTATATGGAGCACAAAGGAAGAGGACAGCATCTGGAAAGAAAGAGAAATTAACTTTATTAAACTGCTGAGTAATGAAGTTAAAACTATCATAACTCAAAAGTGGAAGGGGACAAAAACAATATGGAAGCAAGAAATAGATAAAAGGTTATTGGACATGTGGAGAAAATATCAGAAACTGACTAGAATGAGAAAAGTAGGAAGATATAAATGGAAAAAGGCACTGGAATACTATTGCAAGCATAAAGATCATACCAAGAGGAAAGAGAGAGAGTAAACCCAATGGGAAATGAATGGAGGAGAGGTTGGGATAAGATAGGAAGTGATGTAGACAGTCACTGATGAGATATGGTGCACTATGCATGAGGACTGCACATGAATGTAATATACTATATGAAGTTAACTTAAATTCATAGTTTCATAGTTTAGTACTAGGCTATCTGCCCTGGGGCATTTGTAAGCCTAGCCCTAGAGATGTGGCTTTCACCACCCCATGTAGTGGTACTAAGGTGTATAGAATAAATTTAGAATACTGTGTCTTTGTCTAGTAGTGACACATTGAAGACCCCCTTACTTATTAAAATTAGTTTACTGTGCCTCTGTTAAGTAGCGACACAGGGGTGACCCCCAGGGTAAACCTACGATCTCCCATCCACTCATCAAGATTTCTCTTGAAGAGAGTCAGTGAGGGGCTCTGCCTAACATGGACTGGGATTTTGTTCCAGAGTATGGGAAGCCTCTGATGCATCTACCTGTTGACATTTAATCATTCTGAGAGAGATTGGTAAAGGTGGCAGAAAGGAGGATGTAAACAGTTTCAAGCTATGCCCAATGAAGAAGATAAGATGAACTGCAATTAAGGATGTAAATAAAAATGTGCCAGCAACTGCTGGGGATAAAGTGTATCATGCATAAGAACTGCACTATAGAGGTTATACAGAAATGTATTTTGTGCAATAACATTTGACTATAACATTAGAAAGAGGAAATCAGAAAAAAAGAATGAAAAATGAAAGAATGATTAAATGTCAACAGGCAGATGCATTAGTATAACTGCATTTAGTTCTACCAGATGATGCAGCAGCAAGTTATTTGCGAATCCGTTTAATAAACGTCAAATAAACAAGTAATTCAATTATCTTATCTGCAATAAAAGTAACTGAGTCTGAGGATTCTAAGTAGGAATAGTGACAAATAATTAGGGTGATCTTCTTTCAGGCACTCCAACTGCATTTCCTACAGATTAAGCTGACCTCCGATAAGAATGCTATTGCTAACTTTTGCTAATAACGATACTGTTTGTTTCTTTATAAACATAAACATGTTTTTGCACAGAAAGTAACAGTGAATTATAATAATTTAAATGTGATATTTTAATAGCATGCACATATTTAACTAACAGTTGTATTATTTCAAGTTCAGATGATAGTTTAACTTGCTGGCAGAGTTCATACCTGTGTGATTATGCTGTTTATGTCTGTAGTAATGAGGAGTATGAAGTGCATAGCCTTGAATCTCTCAGCTGTTGTCAACAATGGATACTTGTAGTAATGGATCCTAAAATTGAATGGACTTAAGATCTAGAAGGAAACAAAATCAAATACTGTTACAAGTGAACCCTCAATTGTCATGTTTGCTGCAGCATTAGGGAAGATGGCATTTGTTGGTCAGTGCCTTCATAATGATTTCTGGTCACTATCTCTCTCATTTATGTGACACATGTGGCTTGACTTTATTTATTTGATAAACCATTGCACCTGTCTGAGGTCAAGTGCTTAAAGGAGCCATTTTGGGCACAGGCCTTATAAAACTGAAAAAAAAAATTGTAACTTGCCTGAATGAGATATGGGCATCTGGAATGAGTTGGTGGAGTTGTGATAATACTGAAGAAAGCTGCTTCAATTTAACAACGCATACATTCATTTTTAACAGCATGGTATTACTGGCATGCAGTTTCAATTCAGTGCATGATGAATTCTTCCAAAAGCTTACAACTTTCACTTAGGAATATTAATGATGGAAGGTAACCATGATTACAAAGAGGTCTCCCTGATTAGTCTTAATTTAAGCTCATCACATATAAGGGATGCAATGAATTTGATACTTTAGAACAGGGTATGTCTTATAAGGCAATACTGTAGCTGATCCATCGTAAGAATTTTCTCCTTTTTTTCTTGTCCTATGTACAATAATGCTTGCATTGTGGACATTTATATGTTTATTATTTATTTTACATTTGTTTACCAGGATTGTCCGACTGAGCCCAAAAGGCCCGTTTTCAGCAGAGGCCCAGGGAGAAAAGCTCCAACTTACATAGCTAACAGTTTTAACATAGAATTAAAAAGTAATAGTTTACTTAGTAAACAGATAAGAATAGCATAATAGTTTACTTAGTAAACAGATAAGAATAGCAACAGTGATACAATAGAGATGAAACATGCCAATGTAATACAAATAAAGCAGTATAAATGGGTAGTCCCAATACACATTATAGTTGTTGTCCTTGATATAACAATTCAGAAGCAATATATTACTGTATTTCTACTTGGTGGGACTGCTGTTAGACTCACCAGTTAGGCAATAGAATAACAATATACAATAATAAGTTGATGACAGGTTCTAAAGGACACAGTCATGGAAATGAACATAAGTGAGGAATAGTATAGGAAGAACATTGCTAAAAATAACTGAGGCTTCAGCCTGGAGTTATGCAGGAGCATATCCAGTTATTGGTCAGATGGGCCTTGAGAAGAATCTTGAATTTGGAGGAATTAGCTATGCAAAGAATGGGCTGACGGATTGTGTTCCAAATTTTGGAGATATGCTTAGAATACAAGGCATCCCCATACCTGTTATTGGCTTTAGTGACTTCAAGAAGTAGTTTGTCGGATGAGTGGAGGTTTCTACTGCTAGTATGTTTTTTTTTATAGATTTTTAAGGATTGGACATTTAGCTGGTAAGTAAATAATGGAATAGCAGATTGAGTTGTTTCAGGCCTTGAAGATTCGAGAGTTTCAACCAGTCTAGTTTGTGAAGAGCTTGACATTGACGTGTTGTGTATGGGAGATTTGTGGAAAACCTAGCTATTTTGTTGTAGCAGGCTTCCAGTTTATTTAATTTGTTTTCTTTAAATTGGTGAAAATTGGGGAGGCATATAACAGAGTGGATTGTAAATGGGTCTGAGCATTGGCTCTTTTGGTGGTTTGAATAAGAAATGATTTGGCTCTATAGAGTGTACTGAGTTTTATGTGGACTTTTTTGATTGTGTGTGATATGTGTAGGTTATAACTGAGAGATTTGTCAGTGGTGACAACCAGTAGTTTTTTGTGGTGTACTGCCTCTATTCTGGTGTTGTTACTGGAGTAGATGGCAAATGGAAAGGAGGATTAAGAATTTTTTGTTGCTAAATAATATTAGTTTGGTCTTGTTGGAGTTGAGTGTTAATTGTTTGGTGAAAAGGTACTGTTCAACCTCTGTAAATGCTGTTGTGTTTTTTGTACAGGACAGAGCTGGCCAAACAGATGAGTGTAGAATCATCTATAGATTGTATAATGTTAGCTGATGTGGTGAATGAGTTGAGGTCATTTGTAAAAATCGTAAAGAGAAGTAAGCCAAGGATGGAATCTTGGGGCACACCTTCTGAGACTGGTAAGAGTGAGGATATATTGTATCACCATTTAGCAGCTTGCTATCTGTCTGACAAGTAGCTATGGAACCATGATAGGGCATATCAAGAGAAGTTTAAGGTGGCTAGTTGGTACAGAGTTTTTTGGTCTGAGGCAGTGTCAAATGCTTTTGACACATCTAAGAAAACTGATGAAATGTAAAGGTCATGGTTCCCAGACATTGACTAAGTCTGTGAAGCTAAATAGGATGGCTGTAATGCTATGATTGGGCCTGAAGCCATGTTGAACATCAGAGAGGAGGTTACTGTGCAGAAAATATGGGAAGATTTGTGAATATATACATTTCTCAAGGAGTTTTGCAAGAGGAGGGAGTGTTGCGATGGGTATGTAGTATGGAAGTAGTGTTGAGGAACCTCCCTTTTATAGAAAGATGATATGTGATATCTTCCAGAGGTTTGGGAAATATTGCTCAGAGATGGACTGATTTATTAGTAGAGAGACAAGGAAACGTATGTCATCAGCTTCCAACTTCCGGAATTCACAGAGAAGCTGGTCGGCTCCTAGGGAAGAAGGTATCAGTTAATGGAGAAGTTTGTTAATGTAGCACGTAGGTTTTGGTTTAAGGCTAAATGCTACAGCACTGGTGGTAGAGGTAGTGAGTAGTGTCAGAGGACTGGTAGTAGCATGATTTAGTAGGGACAGTATGGAATTAGCAAAGTTAGAGTTGAATTGAGTTGCTATACTTTCAGTGGTCTTTGAGGAGGAAGTGTTAGGGGTAGAGGAATGTCTGAGAGTGAGAATGTGACTTATAGAGGCCCAAAATATTGGGGGGGGGTTATTCTGGTGTTTCTGTTGAACTTTGAATAGTAGGTTTTTGTCTGTTTTTATTTGCTTTTTGACTGTGTTTCTTAAATATTGGTAGTTTTGGAGTTTTTTATTTTTTTTGTTTTTTATTAGTAAGATAGTGGCACCATGCTCTGTCTCTTTCTTTCATGAGGAGTTTACTGTGTTTTGTTAACCATGGGGTTGGTCTAGTTTTTACACAGATTTTCTGAAGGGGACTACACTGTCTAGCATTTCCAGGAATATATTGTTAAAGTGCTGAGTTGCATTGTCTAATTGGAAGTATTTTAGTGGGAACCAGTTATATTTGGGTCTATATTAGAACACCGAACATTTGAAATGTCGAGTGTTCTAATATCGACCCATTTTCAGCAAATACTGAAAATATTGAAGAAACAAGAAACCAAATTCTTTCCTAGGGAAAGAATTTGGTTGTCCATTTCTGTTGCTTCAGTATTTTCAGTGCTCTGGTGGAAAGTTATGGGTCAGGTTCAGGTAAGTGTGCGATTGTGTGGACATGTGGGTTAGGGCGGGTTAGGTGAGTTAGGGTTAGGGCGTGGGTCAGGTAAGTGTGCGATTGTATGGACGTGTGGGTTAGGGCAGGTTAGGTGAGTTAGGGTTAGGGCGTGGGTGAGGTGACTGTGCGACAGTGATAGACCTTAGGGTTAGGGTTTGGGTTAAGGTAACTGGATAGATAGTGGTGTATGTATAGTTTAGTGTAGGGTTAGGTTTAAGAGTTTAGTTGTATGTGTGTGGATTGCTGTTTGTCTGGTGTGCTTGTGTTGTGTGTATGTGTTTTGGAACAGCAAATTTTTTCCCTAGGAAAAAATTTACTGTTCCGAATGTTCTATGTTTTTTTTTTTCGATTCCTAGGGTTCGATATTAGAACACTCGACATTTTGAATGTTCGGTGTTCTAATATAGACCCTTACATTTTTTCAGGATGGAGATAAAGTGTCTATGGAGAAATTCTTTCTGTTATAAATGCGTTTGCATATGATTTTTTTTATAGTTTACTTTGTGTCTTAGGAGGTTGGCAGGTCTGTGAATGAGGGCATAGAGATGGTGGGTTTGTGAGAATCCAGACAAGTATGGATTGTTTATTGCTGTGTTTGTCAATCTTAGTTGGGGTGGTGATGACTAGGCAAAACTTAAAAGGTTAATGTACTTGGATGGGTTTTCTGAAGAACAGGAAGATTAAAGTCTGCTATGATCATTGTTTCTAGGTTAAAAGAGGTTGATTCTCAATTGCAGAGATTTTTAATTGTAGTAGATTTATTGCCAAGGAGGTATAGGCTGCAATGAAAATGATATGTTTGTTATTGTTTAGTTGTAAGCTGGATACAGGTACTTCTGAACTATTTAAATCAGGGATAGTTGTCTAGTCATTCTATGTTAAGTGTATCATCCACCTTGATTTCTAATTCTGTCTAACCTATACATATTGTAGCCCTAATTTAGGAACTCACTGTCTTTTTTGTGTGGTTTTAGCCATGTTTCCTTTAGTACGACTATGTTAGGGTATATAGGCTGAGGGCAGCATGGGATTCCTGAACTTTGTTTAGAACACGTCTTAGATTAATATTTAAGATTAAAAGGTCAGAGCTACTATGGGAATGAATTAAGAAGTTTTGATGATTGAGGTTTATTTGTAGTGGAATTGTTTGCAAGCTAGACTGGGGGCCAGGGTTGAGGTGTATGTCACCAGTTTGAACAAGTAGAAATGAATTGCATGTGAATAAGTGGGAAAGTGTTGTGTGCAATTTTAAATATTTACAAAAAAAAAGTTAGAAGTTAGTTGGGTGAGAGGATACTTGATTGAGAAGAGTTCTGTGTGGGAGATTATATAGAGGTATGGTGATATTATAGTGGTTGGGTGAATGTTTGTTGTTTGGTTATTGTTGAATGATGTAGATGAAAACATAATCATAATGTGTAGTTCATGGTATGAGGTAATTCAATAAGTAGTTATTAGAAAGCTAGCTGAGAGTATGTTTAGAAGTAACATTGTTAGTGTTAGTGGGGTTGCAATGAGTTTGAATGTTGGTCTGGTGTGAGGTGGTGTGTGATAAATAGATAACTACTGGCTGCCTGTAAGAAAGTGTAAAGTTAAGAAAGATGTGGCTGTATCAGACTGGTAAATAGTGGGAAGGGGTGGTGTGTGATTGATTATTGAGAGAACCTGGTGGAGCAAAGGAGGTTATAAATTAAATTGAATCGGGGTGGGTGGGAATGGGGTTAAGGTAGGGTAGGGTAGTGGAGTGAGCCTGATATCAATGAGAGTGAATGGAGGGGGTTCAACTGAACTACAGAGATACAGACTAAAAAAAGAGACAAAAATCAGTCAGTAAGTATCTGTTACATATATTAAGGAAGCAAGGGAGCTAGCAGGAAGGCTAGACAAACAAAACTAGTAATAGAGAGGCAGACAGATGTTGACTGTGAGCTTAGATTTGAGCAATTGAAGTGAGTAGAATGTGGTCACTGTAGGTAAGCTATATGGAATAAACAAGGGAAAGGGACAGAGCTGATAGGAAGTGAGTAAGAAGTAAGCAAAATTAGGGGGAGATAAGATAGTGATCTGGTGGTCTACCAATTATTGTTTCACAGAGTATAATCTAGTAAAGAATTAAATTAACTGTTTGAAACATACAGACCTGTTCACAGAGTTTTGGGGACCTTTGCTTTGCTGACATGTCCTAGAAGTGGCCAGACATTTGAATGTTTGCCAATACCAGTTCCTTACTTACACTAGCTAGGTGTTTATTTGGATATTTGCAACATAAATTCTTTTTTACACTAGGCAGAACTGTTTCCAGGGCTTCGGGAACCTATGCTTTGCTGACACATGCTGGAAGTGGCCAGATGTTTGCATGTTTGCCAACACTAGTTCCTTAGTTACATTGGCTGGGCATTTATTTGGATATTTGCAACACATGTTCCTATTTACAGTGGCACTTCAGCAATCACATCAAATAAGTATGAGATAATTTAGAAATGGTTGCAAACCACCGGGAAGAAATGCAGAAGCATGTTTAGTTGTGGTAGAGAGGGACAAAGGACAAAAAAGTAAATTATTACTGGAATTGCAGTATTGGCTAATAAAGTATGGTTTACAACTGAGAAACTCCACATATTTGTTACAGGATAAGCCTGCTTCTAAATGGCTGAGAAATGTCAAGGGATTGGTTGCCCAAAAGGCAGTAATCAAGTCTAAATGTTGTGTCATACCAAAACAGGAAGAGGATGAACCGAAGGAAGAAACAAGAGTGCAACTCTAGTACTAGATGAAAACAGTAACTAATAGCAAAACAACCATCAAATCAGCCACTGAACTCAAAACTTTCCAAAGAATATAGGTTAAAAACATCCACAACCAACAACATATTCTTCAACAAGTTTTGAGTTCAGTGGCCGATTTGCTGGTTGCTTTGCTGTTATTAGGAAGAGGATGAAAATAGACCAGTATCTGATGGTGAATTTAAGCCTGTTAATATTAAATGATGAATATTCTCATGTGCTGATCCTTTAAGATTCCAGGTCCCCATTACTATTGAAATAATTAGTATTGTGGATTGCTCTTAGATGGGGTGGGTCAAGGGTTATTCCAAGCATAGGCAACAGATTAATTATGGAGAAGTTTGTTAATGTTGTTATTGGGTTTGTAGACCTGCAGGATTTTTTTGATGCAGTTTTGGATGTGAAGATTGAATTTTAGTTGGTTGTCAATAATGACCCGTGTAAGTTTTAACCTTAATGGTTGTGTTGTTAAGGGAGGAGACAATGAAGGTAGATTTGATATGTTGGAGAGATTTTGGAAGGAAGAGGAGGAGTTTGTTTTATTTGGGTTAAAAAGTTGTTGATTAGATGTTAGCCATTTTTCTAAAGAGTGGAGAGATTCTTGGGTAAGAGTAAGCAGGTGGGAGAGATTGTCTGATGTGGAAATAATAGCAGAGTCATTAGCATATTGGATAAGAAAAGAGTTAGGACAGGAGAGATAAAGATTGTTAGTAAAAATGTTGAATAGTAGAGGACCAAGGATGGACCATTTTGGAACTCCAGTCTGAACTTGGAGGAAAGGAGAGGTTGCAGATAGACATCCTACAGACTGTACTCTATTAGGGATATAGCTGTAGAACCAGGAAAGAGCAGAAATGGAGAAGTTAAGATCAGAGTGTTTAGACAGAAGCAGATTGTGGTAGAAAGTATCAAAGGCTATTGAGAGGTCAATGAATAGACATGATACTAGTCTGTTATTGCCTGATCTAGAGATAGATTGAGTAAAATATATTAGAGTGGTGGGTGTACTGTGGTTAGGCTGGAAACCAAGCTGGGGTGGGGTGAGGACATTTTCTTGTAGTACATGAGCTAGGATCTGTTTATGAATGCATTTTTCAAGAATCGTTGATAGTGGGAAAAGAATAGCGATTGGTCTAAAATTAGAGGGGTTCATGGTGTTCCCAGCTTTATGAGGGTGAATGACATAGATTTTTTTCCAGATTTCAGGCACTGTATTTTCTTGGATAGATCTGGTGATTAATATGGAGTTGGGATACGCAATGCTATTTTCTTCTAGCTTAAGGAAACAAGGAAGTTCATTATCTGCTGATGGGGAAGTTTACTGAGGAAAGATCTAATAAAGGCTGTGGGGACTGGTTTAAGAGAGAATGAAGTGTTATTGGGGGATGGCAGAGAGCAGAAGGGTGGGTACCTGTGTCTTTTTAAACCAATTTCTTGGTAACATTATTCCAGAATTTTCTGAGGTCAGAGTGGAGGTTTTCTTGTGATTCTTAGTAAAAGTTTTTTTTTTTTTTTTTTTTTTTGGGGGGGGGGGGGTTATTTTTTATTGATGCTGACTTGCTTTTTAGTTTGATTACATAGTTCTCTATATTTCTGAAGGTTGAAAGAGGTTTCGTTGTTTTGCCAATTTCTCCAGGTGATATCCCTATTGTGCAAGAGGCTGTGAGTATTTACTGTAAGCCAAGGAGTGTAGTTGGCTTTAATAGGATCATAGGAAATTACTAGGCTATTGGCCCTGAGATCTTACAAGCCTAGCTATGACTTTAGCCCATTTTCTAACAAGTCAGCACCCTATGCCATTGTCCATCAGGGACACAGGTAGAATCCCGGAGGTGTATTTTCTGTTCCCCATCCAATTATCCAGGTTGAGCTTAAAAAGGTTTAATGAGGTATTCTGCTTTATGTGGAAAAGGAGTCTATTCCATAAAAGGAAGAGTCACTGGGACACAAATCTGCCCCACTATCAAGTCCTATTGATCTCACAGACCAGGTTGAGGTTGTGCATGTGGGTTACTCAAGTTGAGCTTGACTTGCCGATATGCAGCAGTCCCATCAGGGTGGGGTCTGAGATTGCTTTGTATGCCAGACACAGGTCACCTCTGAGGAGTCTTTAAGAGACTGAGTAGAGGGACAGGGCTTTTATATATTTATTTTACATTTGTTGACCAGGTTTGTCCAACTGATCTGGTAGCCCTTTTTCAGGGTAGGCCTGAGGAGAAAAGCTCCAACAATCATGTATACATTGTAGTGGTTTACATTGCAATTCAATAATTTGGAGAAAAGCTCCAGATAACAGTTGTAAGGAACATTAATACTGTTTGAAATATAATTTATATTGTTTACAGACAAATATTAAGATGAGATTTTGAATAAAAAGAGTTTAAAATACAGACAGGTTAACTACAGACAAAACAGCACTGGTTTATATGTGGGTTTACCCATAACAAATTGACTCTAAACCTTGATTTAGAGAATAGGATAGTGGAGAAAATGCAGCATAGTTGGGCAGTATTGGTTAAAGGAGTTTCAGTAATAAGAAGTAGATAACGGTGACTTGAGTGTAGAAGTAAGTTTAAGTTGAGAAGGAAAAGTGTGATTATGTAGGTAGGAGAGAAGATTGAGTAGAGGTTTTAGAGAGAAGTTGGGGTGACTGAGTACTTGAAAATAAGTTAAGGAGGCTGAGTACAATGGCAGGTCCATTTACTGTTCGGGTATACTTTCAAGGCCGATTTGAAATTTTTAGTATTGTTGAGAGTCCTGATTTCCCATGGGAGTTGGTTCCATGATTTAGCAGGGTTGTAGCTGTAAAAGTTGCAGCCACATTTATTCTTTGGTTGATTGGTTTGCAGTAGGTTTTGGTCAGAGCTTCAAAGAGTTCTAGTAGTAGTGTAGTAGGAGATAAGGGAGGACAGGTTGGGACAGAATAAAGGTTGATATAAAATGGAATGAATAACCATGAGCTGTGAGAGAAGAAGGTGGGGAAATTCTAGCCAGTTTAATGATTTTAGAGAGAGACACTGATGTGATTTATTAGTTTGGTTTACTGCTAATCTGGATACTTTGTTATAAGTAGATTTTAACTTAGTAAGGAGTGATGAGTTAAGGTCTGTGAGGATTTGGGAGCTGAACAGTAGACTTGGCAGTAGAGAACCATGTGAATGTAATATTCCTGCTTTGTTAGTGAGGAATGTTTTATTTCTGTATAAGATTCCCAATTGCTGGTGTATTTTACTGATACAATTGTTAGCATGCAGATCAAATTTTAATTGGTCATTGATTGTGATACCTAAGAGTTTAGTGGGAGATTCAACAGTGGTGGATGTGTCGTTGAGAGAGTATAAAGAAGGAGAATTTAAGATTGTTAAGGTTTTTATGGAGAAAGAATAAGAGTTTAGTTTTTTTTTAGGATTCGGTATAACCTGGTTATTGGGTATTCAGGTTTCAACTGAGTTGAAGGAAGACTGGGTAAGTGAGAGAAGTTTAGTAGAGGTATCAACAATAGAGATAACTGTGAAGTTATCAGCATATTGTACAAGTTATGACTGAGTGCAAGGTGTATAGAGTAGGTTAGTGAAGATATTGAAAAGTAAAGGGCCAAGAATAGAACCTTGAGTAACGTACAGATCTGAGGGGAAAAGAATTGCTGGAGTTTGAGGAGAGTGAAGGAGTAGGAGAGGTAATAGTGTTGGTATTTGGGGAGTTAGATGGTAGTATCTTTTTGATAGTTTCAGTGAAGTGAGAATTAAACATAGCTGCATTTTCTTGTGGTGTTTTAGTAGGGCAGGGGATTGGAGAAGAGGGGTTGTCGGAATGGAGAATTTGATTAATCGCATGCCAAAACTTAGAGGGATTTGACAGTTGAGCAGTAGGTGGGTTATGATAGAATTCATTTTTGTCCTTATTGATTTTTTTTGTCTGGTTTCTATGTTCTATGTATTTTTGTAGGTGGATGGGTAGTTTAGATTTTACCCATATTTTCCACATTCTATCCCTAGTATTCATTAAGTTGCATGTAGCTTTGGTTAAACATGGTGATATTTTGGCTTTTATATGTACAGTGTGTATTGTTGATAGTGAGTTAAGGATATTTAGGAAGGTAGAGTTACGTGTAAGTATTGCCTGATCTAGAGGCATTTGGTTCAGAAAAGCCCAGCTGATTTTGGAGAGGTGGGCATTGAGAGTTTCAGGGTGGAAGGTAGTTAGCTTGTGACATGTAATGTATCTGTGTGGGCTAGGGATATGAGGAATAAATCAGAGAACTTTTATGGTTGAGTGATCACATAGGGAGGCTGGTAGAGTTCTGATATTTCAGTGGGTCAGAGACTAAAATCCAATCAATTACGGAACCTGAAGTGTGAGGTTTGTTGGCATGGGGAGGAGTTGAGATTAGTTGAATGAGGTCATGCAAGTTAATTGGTTTAGGTGAGCATGCAGATAATCAGTTTATGTTAACATCACAGAGGAAGAGGATTTCATTATGGATGTGCTGAGAGAAGTAAGAGAGGAAATCTTCAAGTATGGGGCTGTTGTCCCCAGGTGGAATGTATATAGCTACTATGGTGACTGTATTATAGTTGTTCAGTTTAAAATCGGCAATCAGTATTTCAGCAGGAGGGAAGGATGGGATTTGTTTGTCTAGGAGTGAAAGGGTAAGGTGATTGGAGTAGGCAAGGGCAACTCCACCACCTTTTTTCTTTTGACGATCAAGTCAAAGTATGTTATAACTTGGTGGGAGAATGTCTTTATCAGGAACATGAGGCTTTAGCTAGGTTTCTGTGAGGGTGATAATGTCATGAGACTGGAGAGTTAGCCAAGCATGAAGTTTGCTGACTTTATTTAGTATACTTCTGGTATTCGTTGAGTAGAAAATAAATGTTTTTTGGGAGGCGTAGGTTGTCCTGAGTGTGGGGAAATCGGTTGGTTTGTGGGTGAGAAAGGGATTGGGCCAGGGTTTGGATGGATATTGCCTGATAGCAGTAGGGTTTTTGATAGGATGTAACTGTGTAAGAGTGAGGGATAGTGGTTTAGGTATTTAGGTTTATTTTTGGGTAGTAAGTGGGGGTAGGGTGAAGTTTAATATTGTGACGTACACAATTTTGGAGTAGACTGGTAGAGAAGTAAATGAAAGAGTGCAATGGTTGAGGGGAGATTTTAATAAGTGAATAGCTTTGAGGCAGGTGTTTGTGAGTTAGTTGGATTTCAAAAGAGGTTAGAGAGTACATGAGTAGTAGGGAATGGAAATAGAGGGACATGTATTCTGTAAGTCATGTTTGTAAGGTGTAAAGCAAATAGAAAAGAGAAAGAGAAAAAAGAAAAGCAAGAGTAAGTTATAGCAGGATAAAGATTAATAGGGTATGTGGGAGGGGAAAGGTAATAGTTGTTTGTGGGCACATACCTCTCAACCTCTTAGTGCAAGAAATCTGGACAAAGGCTGACAAAATAGGGGGACAAAGGCCCAAAAATAGGGACATATTTTAAGTATTGGTGTGATAAACTTAAATAGTTGGTAGAGTAACAGGTTACTAATTCTTACGAAAGCGGTAACGAAATAAGGTTTTGGAAAAGGAGAACATCTGCAAATTTCGCTGTCTTTTTGTGTTTACGAGTGCTAGTTGGTTGTGTTGTTTTAGAGTAACATGTTTTGTTTTAATATACATTTTCTGAAGGATATGAAGTCTGAAACTTAAATTGATGTCATGATTTAGTTACTTCAATCCTCAGCTCATCCTAGTGAATTGCCAAAAAAAACCAGAAATTTTATGAGGAACAGACCAAAAATAAGAGCCAGAATTCTGGACAGTCTGCGAAAATCTAGACAGTTGAGAGGTATGTGTGGGCAGTCCCTAGTGAGAGCTATTGTGGTAAAAGTGGAGGTTGTCAGGTGGCACTGTTGAAGTTGGAATTAATTATGTATGTGTCAAGATGAGGATGGTGTATGATTAGTTTGTGTAGAGGTGGAGGTGGGGTCAGTGGGGAGCACAGCTGGTTAGTTAGCTATAAATCTAATGATATGGGGAGTGGGTGGGAATGGTGATAGGGTAAGGGAGTAGAGTGAGCTCGAGCATTAGCGAGGGTAAAATGGAGTGTAGCTACACCCTAGGTATTGAGTAATCTGAGACTATCAGTAAGAAAACCAGGTAAGTCTTGTGTGGGAAGCTTGTATTGAATTCACAAAGTCCTAAGTGGAGAAGAAGCAAAGCATGTCAAATATATAGCCAGAAATGAAAGATAAAATCTCAGAGAGGAGACTATGTGGGAGTCTGATATGCAAAGCTATGGAACACATCATCATGGACATAATAAACAAGGATATATGGAATCTCCAAACTCTGGATTCCATACAGTTTGGTTTTGTGAAGGGTAGATTATGCCTGCTCAACTTAGTTGACTTCTTTGTGTCAGTCACCAGAGCTGTGGATGAAGGCAAGGTGGTTCATACAGCCTACCTTGATCTGGCCAAGGCCTTTGATACCATTCCCCACTCAGAAATCATAGAAAAAGTCACTAAGCTAGACATCGACCCCTATATCACTAGGTGGGTTGCAAACTTGCTCACAGATAGAACCCACAGTGTTAAAGTAGCTGACTCCAAGTCAGACTGCCAAACAGTCATGAGTGGAGTCCCACAGGGTTTGGTCCTGGGTCCTCTCCTGTTTCGTATCTACTTCTCTGAAGTCTAGACCAACATGAAGAGACTCTGGCTGACAAAGTTCACAGACGATTGCAAGTTGGGAGCTATTATTAACTCTTCAAGTGATGTTGACATCTTACAGAAAGACCTCACTGAGACCAATGATTTGTGTCAGAACCATGACCTTAAGCTCAATGCCAAAAAAATGTGTCATCACCCCCAATGGGAAAAACGTGGTTCCTATGAAATACCAGATCAATGGTTGTCCACTGAACACAGAAGGTGTTATAAGAGATCTGGGAACACAGGTTGACAGCAACCTCTGTTTGATCACCACACTGCCACTGTGGTCAGAAAGTCCTTCTATGTGGCACATCTCATTACAAAGGGTTTTCCATCCAGGAAGAAAGAGGTCATTGTCTCCCTCTCTTCCGTCATTAGGCCAATCATTGAGTACAATGCCCCATTTGGCATATACCTCACTAGACACCTGCAACAACTAGAGAGGCCACAAAAGTACATCACAAAAAGGATTCTAGGCCTTAAACACTTGTCCTATATGGACAGACTCAAAACATTCCAACTATTCTCTATCTCATATCGCCTACTTAAAGGCTATCTCTGCTTGACTTACAAAGCCATGTCTAACCCCGCTCTGTTAGAAATGCTACATCTAAAGAAATCCTGATCCGTCCACACCAGACTCGCTCGAGAGACTTCAACTTCATTACCACAATCAACAGAATGTGCTGGAGGGACAAGTTCATAACCCAGAGACTGCCCATGCTATGGAATTGACTTTCCATACATGCCAAACAGAGCACTTCACTGGCCCTCTTCAAGATCAGTGTTGATGAGTGGATGGGAAATAGAAAATTCACCCCAGGGGATGACAGCAGTGGCTCTACTCCACAGAGGCACTAGGAACTAAGGTCAGGTGGCATGATGCCAGGGTAATCTCATGGACTAAGCTTGTAATGACTCTAGGGCCATTAGCCTAGTACACACCTATGAATCTATGAACCTATGAAGGCAAGCAGTGTGCAAGTTTATAAGAGGGAAAAAGAAAGGAGTAGGTATAAGTAGGAACACTCTGAGATGGTAAAGTTAACTGAGAAGTAATAGCTGAAGTGAAGAGGAGGGAGGGGGACAGGGTGAAGGTTCCAGTGGCAAGGGGATAGCTGAGACTTTACACTATAGTCAAGCAAGTAGAAAAGCAGTATAAAAAAAAAGAGCAGGGGATAAGTGCCTTAGCACATACAGTGATTAACTCATGCAGTTGGTGTGTGCCTTTTCCTTCTGTAGCTTGCAAGGTATTGACTGTTATTGACTGTTTTAGACTGGCTTTGTAGGGTAGATGATTAAGGCACTGGATTTCCTGGGTGAGTAACCTCTGTTATCTTTCCAGCTGCTACATGTGCTTTGTGAGCTACATGCTGAAAGGGTTATTGTACTCAATAATGGGCCTTTAAGGGAAGAATACAGGGATGTTATGACCACCTTGTCCCTGGATGAGATACCGTTACTAATGAGGTGGGCCATGTAGAAACCTTTCCATACAATAGAGGCAATATGGTGGTCAAAAGTCAGATTGCTATCAACCTGGGTGCCTAAGTCCTTCATGACTGATTGCATGCTTATTACCTTATTATCAATGTAATAATTTGTGGGGACGTCACTCTCCCCAAAAGGGATGATGATGCATTTTTTGACATTCACTTTGAGGTCATGTTTCAGACTCCAGTCATTTGTTTGGGTGAGACCCTCTTGGAGGATGTCCACATCTCTAGGGGAATTGATGATAGCACCCATCTTGCAGTTATCTGCAACTTGGTCAGCCATAGCCCACTAGATTTGGCATGCACCTCCAAGAAGTATATCCCAAATAGCAGAGGCCCTAGTACTGATCCCTGTGGTACACCATTGTTGCGGGTCTACTACTTGAGGTGACTTCCCCAATTTTGGCTATGTGGGTTCTATCAGTGAGGAAGTTTGCTACCCATCTGGTACCATATGGATTGATGGCTAGTTGAGAGAGTTTATTATACCTGAGTGTGGAATAATATCGAATGCTATGGTCAGGTCAAGGTAGGTGGTGTGCACCATCTTCCCCTTATCTATGGCCTTGGTAACTGTCTTAAAGAAGTCGACCAAATTTAACAGTCATGACCTCCCCTTGACAAAACCAAACTGTGTGGGATCAAGTGACTGGAGGTTGTCAATGTCCTTGTTAATGAGGTCCATGATAATCCACTCCATTGCCTAGAAGATCATGCTAGTTAGGCTGATGGATCTATAATTTCCTGGATCAGTTAGTTCTGATTTTTCTAACTGGGACCAGGGAGTTTACTGTATTTAGGAAGATGCTATTGAATTTTAGAACAGTTTCTTCTATGGAGAGGTCATGAAGGAAGGACCAGTTTATAGAAGAAAGAATATTGTTAAAGGTGTCAGGGTTGAAGTTTCAGAGTTTTTGACAATCTTTATAGTGTTGTGATTGGAGAAAGAGGGTGAGTGTCATTTTATAGAGGTAGGGAAGTGGTCACTAAGAGAGGCAGGTAGTGTGGATGGGTTGTGGTAGATTTGGGGGTCAGAAATGAGAATCCAATCAAGTGCTCTACCTGTATTAGGGTGCTTATTTAAGCAAGTGGAGGTATTGATAATTTGTGTGAAGTTGTAAAGGTTAATGCCAGCATTTGGTGACTCAGTGGAGAGAGAGGATCAATCAATGTTGACATCACCCAGTATGATAGTTTCATAGGCGATGGTTTGTGAGATCCAGGCTAGGAAGTGCTCTAGTGTAGGGATATGGCTTTCTGGAGGTATATAGATAGAGGCAATGGCAACATTTTTAAGATTATTAAATTTGCAGTTAACTGTAAAGACTTCAGCTGGGTGGAAGTTAGGGGGAGAGATAGATAATGGGTATAGGGTGAGCTCATTTCAGTACAATATACCACCCACTTTTGTGTTATTCTATCTTGGCATATTATATTGTAGCCAGGGGGTAGAATTACATTGTCAGATACATGGGGCTTTAGCCAGGTCATGGAGAGGATAGGTATGTCCGAAGAGTGATGAGTTATCTAGCAATGAAGTAGGGTGACTTTGTTGAGAATACTGTGAATATCGAGAGAGAGTATAGTTAAGCTTTTGGTAGCTTTGAAGGTACATGTATGAGAGGATAAAGGTGGATTGGAGAGGGAGGGGGGAGGCTGGGAGGGGGGAGAGGAGTCGAAGAAAGGAACAGGATTGTGGTGAATATCTCCAGAGAGTTGTAAATTAAGTATAGGGATTTTTAGAACTGAGAGCTTTATGGTACACAGAAACTGTTTTGTCTTTATTGTGGAAGTTGTTGAGGTAGGCAAGAATAGTTTTACTTTGTATATGGGGGTAGTACTGTGGTGGAATAGATTAGGGGCAGTAAAGAATGTAGGATTTGTTGACTGGTGGGCATTTGTGTAGGTAAGTGTAGGAGGTGAATTAATGTGTGTAACAGTGTGATGGTAGAAGGTGCAGACCCAGAGAAACAAGACTAGAGACATAGGATAAGATATAACATGTTATTAAAATGGGAGTGGGCAGATAGTGTTTAGAAAGAGGAGTAGTATACGGAAGATGCCAAGTAAGATGAGTAGTAAATAGAGAAATGAATGGGTTAAAAATTATGAGGAGAGAGAGTTGAGAGTTAATGTAGGTTACTTGGAGTAGGAGGGAGAGTAAGTGGGCAAGTTTAAGCATAAATAGTGGGAGGTGTACTATTAGACTGACAGAATAGGGGCCAGGTTTGTGCAGAAGCCATAGTAAGGGAGGTGTGGTTATAAGAATGACAGGAAGTGTGGGTGATGGGTCAAAATGGGAGGTTGTGGGGAGTGGCAGGGGGGAGTAGTTACCTTTGGTAGACTATAAGTCTAGTGTATGTGGGAGTGGGTGGGAATGTGGGTAGAGTAGGTGAGTGGAATCAACCCACATGAAATCAGGTTGAATGGAGCGGGATGAGCCAGACCTCTAGAAGGTCCAGGAACAATCAAAAAAAATTATCATAAAGGGAGGGAAGTATGCTGTTTGAACCTGACACCTCCAAGGGAACTTGTTAGTTTTAGGAGGTGACTTTAGGTGCGGTTATATATATTTTCAGGTTCTAATACAAAGTTAGTGATTGTAGTAATTGATCTGATTTCTATAAAAAGTGCAAACAAATCCTTTATATACATATATGCACAGCATTTCACAATCATACTAACATCTCTTGTAATCAGTTTCTTTGGGTAATATAGTAGTAATAATAGTAGCAATTGCCCTTGAGTTGACCTCATCTCATGGTGGCCCTATGGTAAGAACCCCATAAGATTTTTGTGGCATACTACTGAAGTAGACTGTCAGGCCTTACATCTGCTCAGATACTGCTGCTGTCCAGTTTTATCCTCAGCCAGCATTCAAACTTAGGTATACCAGTTGGTAGCCCTGTGCCTTATCCTCTGAGCTAGTAGGCCAGGAAGATATAGTAGTACATACTTCACAATTAATTAGGGATAACTGGTAATACTGTGGAAATGGTTAAAGCTGTGACCTAAAAATAATCTTTATGGGAATTGAGAAAAGCCTGATTAATATTTTATATTACCTACTGCTCTATTACCAATTCACTGTCTCTCACTACAGTGCTACCCCACTAATGTATCTTCTCCCTTCTCTGTCCTACTTTTGGTAAGACATCACCACGCCCTTTATGTCAAAATATATCACATCCTTATCTTTGTGATCCTTCGAACTGGCATGGTATACCAAAAATGTATCTAGACACAACGTAAAGCACATAGAAAATGTGGGTCTATATCATAAAACCGAATGTCCACAACCGTGAACACTTATTGAGCGACACAAAAGATGAACTATGAAAAAAGCAAAGAACCTATATAACAAAAACCGGAATGCCGAACGCAGTTTAAACAACAACAGTGCAACACAGGTAATAAAACATACACAAACTTCATTAATCACATTTTTGCAGGGGGGGGCAAGCCCTGCTGCACCCCCCACATCCCCCCTACTTATATATACCAACTCCGAGATCGCACTACAGTGGGGAAAAGGATATATTTCCTCTTCCCCATGATCACACTGCTGGTCACGGGAATACGTTCGGCGTTCCAGTTTTCGATATTTACGGCCTTCGTGCTTTTTGTACTTCAGCGTTTATGTGTCGCTCATTAGATATTCGCAGTTGTGGACGGTCGAGCATCTAATATAGATGTGAAAATGTTATAAGTCTGAAATTAAATACCTCACAGAAAAGTATTAGCTATCACAATTAAGACAATCCTATTTTTGTTCACTGCTCTAATGTATATCTAAGTGCGTTATGTAAACTCTATATATCTCTAAGTATGTTATGTAAACTCTATGTATCTCTTATTTATTTTAAAGTGTGTTATGTGAACAAATCTGTCAGATGTAAAACTATGTAAAAGTTCTTGTATCTGGAGATTTTCTTTCCAGGCCTCTGCTGAAAAAGGACCTTTGTCCAATCGGACGTTCCTGGAAAACAAATGGAAAATAAAAATAAATAAATAAATGTTCATAGGTAAGTACTAGGCTGTCTGCTCAAGGACATTCATAAGCCTAGCTAGAATGTGTTGGCTTTCGCCACCCCCTTAGATTAGTTCCATGTGCCTCTGTCCAGCAGAGCCATTAGTTCCCTGCACCACTGTCCAGTAGATTAGTTCTCTGTGCCTCTGTCCAGCAGAGCCATTAGTTCCCTGTGGCTCTCCGGGATTTGTTTTTTTTTAGGTGGAGCATGTCCATCAATTCTGGGTTGGACATGGCTTTGTATGTCAGGCAGAGATCACCTCTGAGTAAGCGGTATGCAACCAAGTGCAGATGGAGTTTCTTGAGTCAGGTTGCATAGGGCATCTGTTTGAGGCCAGTAATCCTCTTGGTGAGGTACTTTTGTGGACTTTCCAGCTGTTGCAGGTGTCTTGCAAGGTACATCCCAAATGGGGCATTGTATTATATGATGGGTCTAATGATTAGAGAGGCACAATAACCTCTTTGTTCTAGATGTGAACCCTTTTGTGATTAGGTGGGCCACATAGAAGGATTTTCTAACCACCTTGGCAATATGATTATCAAAGGAGAGATTACTATCTACTTGGGTCCCAAGATCCCTTATTACATTTTCTGTATTTAGGGAACTACCACCTATGTGGTAGTTTGCGGGTACTTTGTTTTTTTTTTTTCAAAGGGGATGACTATGCAATTTTTGGCATTTAGCTTGAGGCCATGATTTTGACACCAGGTATCCATCTCAGTGAGATCCATCTGGAAGGTGTCTGTATCAACCAGAAGATCAGTTATGGCCCCTGGTTTGCATTCGTCTGTGAACTTGGTCAGCCATAGTCCTCCTATGCTTGCCTGTACCTCTGAGAAGTATATTCCGAACAGGAGGGGGGGGGGTGTAATTTGGAGTTTTATTTGCTCAGTTTTCCATTTTTTTTTTTTTGCCACATGATTATGAATAAGTCACTTATCCCAAAGTTACACTAGGGAATGATATTTGTAATTAGCTTAGAAAATAATAAATAATTATATCAACTGATTAGCACTCTTGTGTGCTCTAATTACTATTGACTTTGATCACAGAAACTATCAGAAGGGATTTTCTTTACAGAATACCATCAGACACCCATTTATAATACCCGTCTTGTTTGTTTCCATGTTGTCCCTAATTTAAATATACACACTATTTTTATTTATATAATTATTCATTTATTTGTTGATATTTGCTTGCTATGGTAGTGCACTAATCTCAGTGGACTAATTGTAGGCACATCCAGGTGAATAGAAATGAACAAAACATATTTACAGACACAAGGATTTGCTAAAATATATAAATATTTACAGAAGCAAGGATATGCTGCCACATTTAGTCAAGAAACAGTTTACAATGTTCAAAGCATGGATGGAAAAATGGAATCATGCTTTGCAGAGCTTTTTGGGTAAGATGTAGTCATAATGAATGAGATATTTATGCTACAGGGATAGCGGCATATCATTATATAGAGAGATATGAAGAAATTAGAAGAGGTGAGTGTGAATAGTTTCTGGAAAGGATACCGTGGGGAGCAGACAGATAAATGGTATTAGAGGCATGCAGAGGGAAGATGAGTAGAAAGGAAAAGTGTGAGAGAAGCAAAAAGAAGAGAGAGGTAGGATGAATGAGAGTAATAAGGGAAGGAATTATAAGGTGAGATAAGGAAGCATGAAACCGGGATAAAGGGGTAATAGAGAGCTTAGCAGTATGACCTGAGTGAGTACAGCTGCACTTATTTTGGTTGAAGAGATGTTCTTTGATCTATTGTTTGAAGTTTGAGTTCTTCTGGACATCTCTGATTGACAGGGGAACAGAGCCCACAGTTTAGATGCTACGATGAAGAAAGCATGGTCAGTGCAATGAAGTCTAGTTTGTAGAGTTAGTAGGGTGGTCTGAGAATGAGAGACAGCCCTGAGATTATATGTAGAGATTTTGATGAACAATTTATGAGTAAAAGGAGATGTCTTAGGAGAAAAGGCTTTGTGAATTAGTGATCCTAGTAGGAGGTTGGCCCACAAATGTATCGGATATCATTTTTCTTTGGCTAAAGTTAGACAGTGGTGTTCTTTAATGGGGGAATTAATAATCAACTAGCAGATTAAATTGGAGATGGTTAACAAAGTGGTGTTATTTTTCTTTGAGTCTGCATCTATTCTTGTTAATCCATATTCAAGCTGAAATGAGTGTTCCTTTGCAAGTGGCAGCTTTTTCTGTGTTGGACAGAAAAGGCTATAGTTTACTTTTACAGAACAGTAGTGCATTGATCTTCTTATATGTGCTTTGAATGTGTTGAAAGCTAAGAGTTTGATCTATGCAAATGTTAAGGTCATTGAACAATATGGTAGATTATATAGTGGTATTGTTAACATCTTGGACATAAAGGGAGCTGGGTACTTTGAATGATATTTTTTTTGGGTTCCAATAAGAATTGCTTTTGTATTTGAGGGATTAAGTATATGTTTCTAGCCTATTAGCCATTAGTTCAGGGTTTGGAGGTAATCTTGGAGCTGAGTCAGAATAAAAATTGTGATTTGTTTCACCTGTAGATGACTGTGTCATCTGCATAAGGAATTAGAAGTGTCTGGGGATGATCAAATGAAAGTTTGTGGACAAATTTGAAAAATAGCAGAGGGGGCAAAGTGGAACTCTGGTTGACTCCTTTCATAAGAGGAAATTGTTTCAGAGGTGGTCATGCCCACTTTCACCTTGAAGGATGTATTCATGAGGAAATCTAGAAACCAAGGTTTTGTATCATCAATAATGTCTATTTCAGTTAGTTTGTCAAATGGCAAGTTATTTTTATTTATTTAACATTTGTTTATCTGGAAATCCGACTTGCAACAAAGCCAATTTTCAGTGGAGGCCTGGGGAGAAGTGCTCCAAATGCATGTCTTTGTAACAATGGAGGAAATTGGAGCACCCGGAAGAAACCACACAAATGCAGGGAGAACATGCAGACTCCAGACAAAAGGCACCCCAGCCGAGAATTGAACTAGAGAACCTCTTGCTGTGAGGCAACAATGCAACCACTGCATGACTGCGCTGTCCAAGATATAGTCATTTAGAACAAAAGCGTTAGTGAGGTCAGTGAAAAAACTCCTGTCAGCTTGCCTTTTTCCATACTGGATAGGATGTCATCTAAGAGGGCGTAGAGAGCTGTTATGCTGCTGCACTCACATGAGAATCCACATTGCCTCCTGGGTAGACGATTGCATTGATGCAAATAAGCAGTAGTTTGGTAGTAGATAATTGCTTCTATTGTCTTTTGTTGATATTTCCATTCCATAATACCACACAATCCCTTACACAACTGTCTAAATTGCCTCAACACCTTCATTTTCATGACTGCATTTAATCTGCAAATTATCTGCTTTTATGGAAAGCAAATTCAATGAATCCTTGCTGAAGATAAAAATATAACACAGCTTATGTAGGGAAAAATAAATCTATCAATTAAACCTGGTCACTTCACTCCTAACTTGCTATTTTATCCACTGTTGAAGCTACAGAGGATGCTCTTACATACTTCGCATTACCATTCTTGTTATAGTATGTTTCTGAATTGGTACTTTTTTCATATTCTGTGCATCTGTCATGCTAAACATCTCTTGTGTCAACATTGTGTCTGTCATTCAACATATTGCTTTTAAATATTAGATGAGGTTATCAACCCATCCCACCTTTCTGTCAAGAACTGTTTCAGATGAAAAACATTCCATGGCTCACTGGTAGTACAACTGGC
Source organism: Protopterus annectens (assembly GCF_019279795.1). NCBI lineage: Eukaryota > Metazoa > Chordata > Ceratodontiformes > Protopteridae > Protopterus > Protopterus annectens. The sequence continues at coordinate 1,995,687,165 of NC_056735.1, forward strand.
ATGAAGTTATCTCCTTTCTTGTTTTACTAAAAGGGGCACTGACCATTTTAATGTGCGTGTAGATATAAATGTTTACGTTTAACAGACTTACTACTAAGTTACTGAAGTAAATTATCACCTTTTGTGCAGTTAATGGAGAATTGTTTGTGCTTGTTTTATCAATGCTTCACAGTGTTTGTTGATAAGCTACTGCTCTGCTATATTTATCTGCTCAATCCAAGCCATCTGCTGATCTCTGCAAAACTTATGTAGAATTCTTCACTGTATGTTGCATTTTTAAACTGCATTTTTAACATATTACTGCTTATTTGAACTTTTTTCTGAAATTGTTGCACTTTGTTTGCAGTAGCATAGATTAAATTCATGCTTGCTGAATATAGTTCTGTTTGTTTGACTTAATCACTAAACCAGGCCATCTTTTGATGACAAGGGTTCCATTGAACCATAGTGGGAGGAGTGTGCAATTAGATCTCATATAATTGAAAATTGCTGGAACAGGGCTTTTTTATTAGTTCATTTGTTTAAATCAATCCGCGCTCATTTGCTACAGAAGCACTGCATTTGAGCAGGTTTGCACTTGTTTGAGCATTACACACTGGCGATTAAAGACGCAAACACTTCTGCCTGCATATGTTCCCTTAGTACTGTGCTGGTGCTCCATTGGTGAGATCTTGCAACTGTCCCTCACTTACAGATGATACATTCAGTGAAGCTCTTGATGTACCAACACAGATCCTACCCACTAACCCCTCATATTTGTTTGTCCACTTCTCCTGTCTTCTACTTTACCTGGTCCTTCCTTTCCTCTCCCTATTTTTTTACCACATCAACTTGCCTAGCATTATGAACGGAGAATTTCCCACAGTTTTTTCCAGCCAGCCTGGTTGAAATGGGTATCCTTTGGCAATGTAGCAATTGCCTCATGCACTGACAGCCTACTTCTTCTAGTCTACACAAATTCATTATGTGAGAGATGCATCTATATCAAGAACCAATAATTCAGGCACTCTCTCACCAGTCAGTTCATCTGATACTAAGCAGGTTGTCATCATGCATACCTCACCTCCTGCACCTACCACACCAACAACACATAAACCTACATATGTGGAGGTCCTTACTAGAAGTTTACCTAAACATCAGACACCTCCTGTACACAAACACAAGGACAATTCACATAATACATCCTTTGCAGAACATAGTGCACATAATATATCATACACCAGTGTCTCACCAGTCAAGTCCCTAAGGCATAACACAAAAACAAAGATCTCAGTCATAGGCAACTAAATTGTGAGATGTGCAGATGTCCCTCTCACCAGGCTGGATGAGGAAACAGTCTAGGTCAACTGTCTGTCAGGTGCCAGGATCCATCACATCACACACGCACTGAAGTCTCTCAACAGCAGACACTGTTATGACTCTGTCATAGTCCATGTTGATGTGAAAGACATGAGACGTACATCCTGGACTATATGAAGAGAAACATGATTGAGCTCTCTGATTTATGTGTCTCAGGCAGGTATGTCCCTATCCTTAAGCAGCATTTTACTTTTACCTAGGATAATACCTCAATAAAAACAAAAAAATGATTGACTTTAATAACTGGCTTAGTTTCTGGTGTCATTCAAAGGGAATCCAGTATTTGTCAGCCTGGAATGACATGGTTGACAGACCTCAGTGCTTTGCCAGAGATGGTCTTCATCTCTCACCCTTGAGATTTTGGTTACTGGCCAAGGCTGTTGCCACCCCCATAGTGCCTTTTTTTAGCAATGTCACAAGAACAAAATTCCCAACATAAAAATTCTACCTGAAGGTTATGCTGTTAACTCTGGGAGTCTAAACCAGAAACTGCACTCACTAGAAGCAGTCCTCACCTTGTGCAGTCACGGAGACCTGGTTTAAGGCTGTGGAGAACAACCCAGCTATACCAGATTACATTTCCTTCCATGCATTCGGACCACAAACTGAAGGCATGAGAACTAAAGGAGGTGGTGTATAAATATTCATTAAAGATAAATGCACCTTTAGATTGGTTAAACAGCACAATTCCCGTGAATTACTCCAGGTGCAATTGACTGTAGGTAAGACCCCTCTTCAGGTCATTTCCAACTATAGAAACCCCTCCATGAATCATGACATCAACTCAGCCAACTTTGATCTACTTGAGTCAATCAAAATACAACCAAACACCCTGGTTTAGGTTACTTTAATAACCCATCCATTAACTGGGTAAATCATACATGTTGTAACTCACTTGCCCAAAGGTTCCTGGACTTCATTAACTCCAATGCCCTGGACCAGTTGGTTGACACACCCAGAAGGGGCTCACCCATCCTGGATCTGGTGCTCACCAACATGGGGGACTGCTGCGCCACCCTCAGTGTGTGACCATACCTGGTGAGATCTGGCCACAAATCAGTCTCACTAGAAGTAACTATAACACAAGCCCCCCACCCTAGCAACAACTACAATAAAAACTTTTCCAAGGCCAATTACAATCTCTAATAGCTTCACAGCCCGTACCCCACTGAAGGAACAGACACCTGTGTTGAGTTATACATCAATGCTTTATACAAGCACCTGTACAATTGTATTGACTCTGCCATACCTGATACAACCAAAGCAAGGTCTTCAAGGAAAATCAAACCTGCCTGCTGGGCAACTGTCATTAATAGGCTATAAAGTAGGAGAAAGAAATGCTGTCTAAGAGCTGGAAGGAATGGTCTCAAAACTGAAAACAATCCCTCCTCAACTTAAAAAAGTAAATAAGACTCCTTGTGAACTCCTGTAAAGCTAAGAATCCAAATTAGCTTCCCTAACTAAGGATAACTACAAGGTGTTCTTTAGTTATATACATATCCTCAAAGGTAAGTCCCAGATTTGTGCTGAACTTGTAGTTCATGGTACTACTTATACAGTACCTGTGGCTATAGCAATCCTGTCGGCTGACAGGTTCAGTAAAAACTTCACTCCCCATTCACTGACACATATACCCCAAAGCACCACTAACACTTGTCCCCCACCTGGTATTTCCAACACCAGGTCTTAGACGCCCTTTCTAAGGCAACAACACAGCCTGTATGGGACCAGACAACATTCCTGGTTGTGTTGTACATGGGTTAAAACAGGAATTAGCATCGCCATTGGGCACACTTTTCAATCTCAGCCTAAGCACTGGCTTTCAGCCAACAGAATAGAAAACAGCTATCATCATCCCTTTGCAGAAAGGGGGTGCATTCACGGACCCTGACAACTATAGGCCCATTAGCCTGATCAGCCTTATCTGCAAGGCCATGGAACAAATTATCATGGACTTATTAAAAAAGATATAAGAAGTCTCCAAACGCTTGACCCCCACCCAGTTTGGCTTTGTCAAATGGAAATCATGCCTGTTAATCATAGTGGACTTCTTTGAGGCAGTCACCAAAGCTCTAGATGAGGGCAAATCTGTACATACGGCTTATATAGACTTAGCCAAGGCCTATGATACAATCACCCCACTCGGGCATTATTGATAAGATCAACCAGCTGGGCATCAACCCATATATTGTCAGATGGGTTGCAAACTGGCTCAGTGACAAAACTCATAAGATCAAAATAGGGGATTCCACCTCCTCCAGCTGACCCGTAACCAGTGGTGTTCCACAGGGAGTGGTTCTGGGCCTCCTACTGTTTGGATTCTACTTCTCTGGAGTACAGGCTAAAACTAAAGGACTGTGGCTGGCAATGTTTGTTGATGACTGTGAACTGAGAGTGATCATTGTTACCCCTAGTGATGTCAACATCCTGCAAGAAGGTCTTACACAGACTAATGACTAGTGCCAAAGTCATTGTCTTAAACTTAATGTAAAAAAATGCATTATCATTCCCTACAGCAAGGGTGATGTTCCTGCAAACTACCACATCATTAGCAATACCCTAAGAACACAGTCAGTGATGACAGATCTGGGCACACAGGTAGACAGCAACCTTAACTTCGATTACCATGTCTCCACAGTGGTAAGGAGAGCATTTTATATTGCTCATCTCATAAGCAAGGGCGTTGCCTCCCCAAAAAAAGAGATTATGACTCATATGTACTCTTCCTTTATCAGGTCAGTAATAGAGTACACCACTCTCTTTGGAATGTTCCTTTCCAACCACCTGCAGCAATTCAAGAAGCCACAAAGATTCCTTACAAAGAAAATTCAGTGTTTTCAAGAAGTGTCTTATGTGGACAGACTGATATCTTTGTCACTTTCCTCTGCATCATACAGAGTGCTCAAAGGCGACCTGTGAATTGCATATAGAGCAATCTCCTACCCAGCTTTAATGGAAATGCTGCACATTCACACGTTAAATGGTACATGAGTCACTCACTCAAAGGACCTTAACATGGTATGTGACATCAACAGAACTTGCTGGAGCGACAGATTTGTCTTACAGAGGTTGCCCCATCTTTGGAACAAGCTTCTTATTCATGTTAAACCAAGCACCTCATTGGCCCTATTTAAATATAATTTGGATGACTGCATAGGTAACCAGAAATTCACCATAAGGATTTCACCTGTGTCCCTCTTGGATAGGGGCAATAGGTGCTGATTTTAGTGTCTGCTTGAACCAGACACTCTTGGGAACATGGGTTGTAAGGGCCTTGGGGCCATTAGCCTAGTAAGCTTCTATGATCCTATGATCCTATGAAGATTTAATCACCTTTTTATTCAGGATAGTATGTGTGGTAAATAATGTTCATTTATGTTACTTCCACTGATCTTCCACATTTACAAGTCTAGCAAGCTGTTATGCAGAGAAAATTGTACATATTTAAAATTTGGTATTAAAGAACTTCCAAGCACAGAGGGAAGAAATATTACCTTTAGAAGTTGTGATTATTTGACCACAAAACATCTGATGTGGTAAGCACACACATATTGACATAATCTCTCTCTCTCTCTCTCTCTCTCTCTGTATATATATATATATATATATATATATATATATATATATATATATATATATATAATATATCTAGGACTATTGAACGAAAGTTCAATAGTACGAATCCACAATCAGTGAACACACTTTAACGAAAGTGCTTTCACCGAAAAAGCGCTTTCGTTAAAGTGCGTAAAAAAAAAAACAATAAATCTACTTTTATGCAGGGGGGAAAGCTCCCCTGCACCCCCCTACTTTAATATTCTCACTCCGAGATTGCACTACAGTGAGGAAAAGGGAATATTCCCTTATCTGCACCATAGTAAGATCTCCGCTACAGTCATTCCCCCACAACTCCCTCTAGCTGCAGGCATACTTCTGCAAAAGTGCTTTTTCGGTAAAAAGCACTTTAGTGGAAGTATGCCCAACTGTTTGTGCTTCGGTGAAAAGTTCCTTCAGGGATCAGTGCCCATTATATATATATATATATATATATATATATATATATATGTGTATATATATATATATATATATATATATATATATATATATATATATTTATAGCTAATATATATATATATATATATATATATATATATATATATATATATATACATATATATGTAGCTAGAAATATATATATATATATATATATATATATATATATATATATATATATATATATGTATATATATATATATATATATATATATGGGATGGGCACTGATCCCTGAAGGAACTTTTTCACCGAAGCACAAACAGTCAGGCATACTTCCACTAAAGTGCTTTTTACCGAAAAAAAAATATATATATATATATATATATATATATATATATATATATATATATATATATACATATATATGTAGCTAATATATATATATATTTATATATATATATATATATATATAAATATATAGCTTATATATATATATATATATATATATATATAAATATATAGCTTATATATATATATATATATATATATATATATATTAGCTATATATATATATATATATATGTGTGTGTGTGTGTGTGTGTGTGTGTGTGTGTGTGTATAGATATAGATATGTGTGTGTATATTTCAAGATTTCAGAAACTCAGAGGAGAGGGAGAAAGTGATAAAAATAAAACACTCAAGGTCTCACTCTTGTATGAGTGCAATAGCCATTGTAAACTGACATTGATCTGTAGCAATAATGTTATGAGCTTCAGTCAACTGGCAATCGATAAACCATAGGTTTGCCCTTTAATTCTCCTGCATAATATTTCTGTGTCAAACACAGTAACCCATACTACTGACACTGAAATTAAATGTGGTAAACATGATACTGCAAGTATAAAAAGGTGACAAAATAAAGAATAAGAAAACTGAAGCCAACAGCCATATTTGCATAGGTCCATATTAAGTACTGCTTTGCAAAAAAAAAAAAAAAAAAATGTTAACTTGGTTATATTTTTGTATAGTAGCAGTACATGGATTTAAAGCTAAATCACCACATGAATTATTTGGAATACACAAGCTTCATTCATATTATGTATAAAAGTCAGATTTTATGATTAATGTGGCTGTTATTGGTGTTTCTTTAATGTTATATATTGTTCCAATATTTATGTTATGAGTAAAGTGCAAAGCTGCCTCTGCACTTGTTTATAGCAATTTATTATGTGCAGTCAGCGTTGTCCTGAAGGGGATAGGTTTGCAGCAAACAATGGATTAATATTTTCTGCTCAGAGACAGAAAAGCACTAACCCAATTAGTGGATTCTTTTAGGAGACTTCATGTTCCAGAAGGATGCAGAATGCTGGGACAATAGCTTAATGAAAATCAGAACACGTTTGTTTCTGTTTATATGTCTTACTGTTTTTACCAATCAGTTTCAAAACTGAATTAGTTGTCACAACACATTATTATTTTGAATGTTACAAAGTAGTATATGAAGTATATAATTGTTACTTGAAATATATATACAAAGTACGCAATGATTCTTAAAAAAAAAGAAAAAATATTCTTTTGTTTAAATATTCTCTTATTGTATCATAGTTTGTATCAGCAAAATAATCCAAAAGTGTTCTGACAGATGTATGTGCTAAATCTAATTAGTTTCTAGAATATAAGTTATTTTTATCGTTTTTGAATGAAGAATTATAGAAAACACCATCAAATTAAAAATTTAAATATGTCTAATAACTAGAGTAAATAATATGACCTGTTCAGATACTAATTCATTTCAGTGATAAAAATGCTCATTTGTTTTAATAGCTAGCCAGATCAAAATTCTACAAGGTTAGTTTGATATCTTTGCTATAGGACATTAAGCTGTACAGAAAGATATGTCTGTCAGCCTATGCAAACATCTTTTTCCAATTTAAATGTCTTCCTTAGTTGTGAGATGCAACTTAGTATCTAAGAATTGTGATTTTTTTTCCCTAGGCATTGCTTTAGGATAAATTACAGATAATAAGCTTGCAGAAAAGTCAACTAGAGTAACAGAAATTGTCTGAGTGCCTGCTATTATGCATGGCTGGATGTGTGGTTTCCCTAAGACCTTTAAGAATGTTATTACAACCAGTATGGCTGATGAGAAAGAAACAGAGTGAGAGAGAGAAACAGAGAAAGAGAGTAGAATAAGTTACCTGTCAAGCATTTTCATATTTTTACAGTGGTTCACAGCCTCACTCATTATGAACTTGTAGCATTTCACAAATGCATTATATCCATGTGACAGTATAATTCCCCTTTTAAACATAAACAAGTTTATATTATTTATTTATTATTTATTTTATTTTATTTATTTTAACATTATTTTACCAGGATAAATCCAACTGGGCAAAAGGGACCTATGACAATTTTCTAAAATAACTGTTTTGCGGTATTTTCTAAGAAAAACAAAACTACATATCCCTTGAGCAGTATGAAAACTCTTGTATTATTCTAATTAATATATATAATAAAACTCTTTGGAAGTAAACAATCTTTTATAAAAAGAGTAGTACTGTTAATATTGGGTCATGTTCCTGTTTCATCACCTAGCTTTGATGAAATGAGCACAAGGTAATCTATGGCTGACCAATAAAACAATTTCTACTTGGAATAAGGTAAAGTTCAATTTCCTACTTAGAATGGCATCAATATTCAAATTCCGGAATAGATACCAGAGAATAGAATGTGATGGCTACATGCCTTTTAATGTCAGTAGAACCTAGAATACTATTAATGAGCACTGCTACTGTCAATGACTGCACACTGCAGTTCTATGTGCATATTTCTACAATAGCCATCTTTTCGTCATGATGAATATTGTGTTCCTGACACATGTTAGTGACGCATCATGTGCTACAATGGTCTATAATAGAAGGATGATGAGCAGTTAGTGGGTTCTATCCCTACTGCAAACACTAATATTCATTGCCCAGTACCATAGGGATGCACTATTGTGATGACATCCTTAGGATGTATTTGTACTGAGGATGGTTTTGATGACTGTTATGGATGCCATGAAATCCATCAATGAACAGCAAGTAGCCAAAATAACTTTCATACAGTCTTTATATGCAATAATTAAAATGAAGTGTGTGCATTATTTACATAAAATAACCTAATTATGCAAAAAGTAAACACTAAAATGTAGCTTCACTAACAATTAGGTACAATGAGTTGCACAGAATTCCATTCTTCCTGCATCATTTCAAACGTTTATAAAGATAATCAACCTCCTTAAAATGCTGCTAATACAGATTTGCATCTTCTTAATCAGAACTACATATGCAGAATTTATGTGTTATTAAGTCTACCTACGATCTTCTAGTTATGATGAAAGCATAATAGATGGACTTCTTCTCCACTGTGCATCACCATTATTAAATACTAGATCTACAATGGAATCTAGAACATTAACCAGTCATATCAGGGACAACATTCCATTGAGGAGCTGATAGTCCTATAGCTCGGGTCTATATTAGATAAACTAAAGTTTACCTTACTGAATGCTCTAATAATTAAAAATCCTGGACCTTGAACTCACTGTTGTGGGGGCTGTGCCCCCACACCCCCTGTTAACTATATATATATATATATATATATATATATATATATATATATATATATATATATATATATATCAACTCTGAGATCGCACTACAGTGAGGAAAGGGCAATTATTCCAATCTTCACTGTACCGCGATCTCACAAAAAGTATATTGAGGTCCGGGGTTTTCAATCATTAGAGTGTTCGCTAAGGTAAACTTTTGTTTAGCTAATATAGGCCCTATATTTCAATAACACATTCCTGCATCTACAATCTCTTGCTCTATCCTGCTCTGAGGCCAAGATTCCTACAGAATAAGGAAGCCATGACTGCTATTTTGTAACTCCTGTCCACAGTGAGTGGTATAGGAACAAATGTGTTGCCTTTGTGATGGAGTTTACGTATATTACAATGGTGGTGCTACACAACTGCAACACATGCTATAAATGGTTGATATTAATGTTTTTTGTTCGAGTAAATATTCAAATAAGATTTGCAGTGTGGCAGCTGGCTTATACTATAAGCCTGTAGATATGAAAATAAGGCTGGTTGTTCAAACAATCAGCCTGTTGAGCTCCTTGTGTGCAAACAGTAGAATCAATAATTGTGTTAATGCTTGATCTATCTCTTTAAATGGGATGCAGAGCAGGGCAGCTTGCAATGATGCTAGACTTCATTAGAGCTCCTATGCAACACATACTCAGTTTTTGCTTAACACAACATACTTTGTCAGACATAGAAAATTGGTATATAACCCACCTCCTAAAAAAACAGCACCATAAAACTCATTTACTACTGCCCAATCTCAATCCTACCTGTACTTGGAGAAATGCTAGACAAAATCATATACACTCTAATCACATAATGCATATCCAACTACAACCTTCTTTATCTAATAAACAACATGTCTGCTGGTCTTGTTATAACACACTTGCAGCTCTGTGAAATCTTACAGATGAAATTCTGATAGAAATGCATTGAGGAAAACTTACAGCTGCTGCTTTCATTGACTTTACCAATGCATTCAGTCTGGTTAGTCACAACATGTTATTAGCACAGACATTAAGCTTTAATATTTGTACATGTCTCCAAAGGTATCTGACAAGCTGTCACTTCAATATCAAAGTTCAGGACTCAGTCTCGTTCTCAGATAATCATAAACATGGCATTCCACAGGGATCAATTGTAGCACCTCCTTTATTCACTGTTTACATTACGAAACTCCCTTTAGGCCTTCCTTTCCTCTCCCTCTTACTTTATGCTGGTGGCATGGTCCTATTTTACCCAAACCAATCTTGCACAGTAGGGCAAACAAATACAGCCATGATTCCTTTCCCTAATGAGCTATATTAATAACATAAAATTACTACTTAACAAATAAAAAGCAAAACTGTCCTCTTTGAGATCAAAAGCATACTGCCCACATCCTCCTCTGCATAACAAACTACTGACCATAACAACACCATCATACACAAGACTAACTCTATTTAGCACCTAGGACACTGGTTTGACCAGTTTTGGACTTTAACATCCACCGAGACAACGTGAGAAAGATGGTTAACTCAATATTATTTTGGGCCAACACAATCTCAGCCTTCCTTGCTACAGCCTACATAATATCAATAGGCAAAGACATCTTATTTTCACAAATAGAATGTGGTCTCCCCTTGAGATCCTAGTCCTCAAAAAGAAACTCCACACTCTCTCAATCACTATCAAAATCTGCAGGTTCAACGGAAATCTCCCCTAAAACAGGAGAACAAGCTTTGCAAAAAGCAAACAAGCCCCCAGTCAGACAAATAGCAAAACCTCTTGTGTTAATGACTAATGGCTAACCCCACCCCCCCAAACAGATTAATATATTACTCCGTATGGTACAGCCTCAGAAATCTACATCACTCAGCACTATCTTTGCAAGTTCCAAAAATAAAATGTCATTGCATAGATCATTGCTTCTCTATTATGGGTCCTAAACTCTGTAAATCTATCCCTTCCCATCATAAAGAAACATAATCTTACTCAAAATTCTGTGCTCAGATGAAAGTCATCTACATAAAATGGCTTCATGCAATTGTTATACCTCTGACCACATTACATATCTCCACCTTAATCTCTGCTAGCCCACATATTCTCCTGGCAAATTGCTACAACTATAACTATCACACTCAACAGGCAACTCAAGGGTCTCTACAGTACCATTGAGTATAATGGCATGTATCTGTGTTTGTGTTTAAATGTTTGTAATCTTAAACTTTGCTTGAATTTCTCTTTTTTATATCTTTTGTTCTTCATTGAACTTATCTAATGCAATACTCCAATTTCATTTCCGTCCCAGGCTGAAAAAGAAATTTGGCATATGTGATCAGTGCTCTATCTTGCTCACCAAATTCAAATGAAGCACACAATATCATGTAATTTCACTGTAGATCAATAAAAACAATAACACAAATCAGTAACAATTAATGTTCACAGACATAAATGAAGCATTTACTTTTGTAGTCATCATGCTGTTTATTCTACATACATAAGTATCTGCCTCCGCACCCCAGTTATTTAAAACTAAATTGACTCCACAATCACACAATGGAATAACAAGGGAAATACATTCAATTATGATATATTCAACCTCCTGAAATTTGACTACAACATAATTCAGTGTAAGTTACCAACAACCATTTCTAACAGAAAAACCTGGCCATGAGAAAATCAATACATACAACATTAAACTATTTCTATTTGTTATATTCCCTATAGCATACTCCCCTGATTGCCTAGATTCTTTCAACATCAATGTGATGCAAAAATTAAAGGAAAATAATTTGATATTCTGGCATCAGTTTATTGAAAATAAGAGTATTAAACCATTACATTTTCTTTTATGTAGTTTTGATAATAGTCAATACAGTTAGTTGTTTATATACTCATTATGGCAGTTTATAGAAAACAAAATGAGAGTCTCAATGAACCTAGAGACTCAATCTATACCTAGTTTGATTCAACTTTTTATTAGGTGTCTTGAAAACACAGATGATCAAAAATGAAGTATTCCACCTATCTATAAGATACTAAGAGAAGACGCTCTAAAGTTTGACTCAGATTTTTAGAATTACTATGTAAAGATTAATGGAGAACAAATATTTGAGGAATCCAAAAAAGTGTTATTGAATTCTACATATGGTACCTCTTCTTCATTATACTGGAAATTGTATACATGGAAATTTATGAATAGGAGTTTCTATACTTCACATAAAATAAATCTTATACTCAAAAACAGTGAAAGTAAATGTTGGAAATGTGATGAATTACTAGATGCCAACTTATTCACATGTTCATTGAATGAAGAAATGTTGTTCAATATTGGAAAAACTTCAGATATTTTATAAATGCTTTATGGTCTGATAACTGTCATATTTCTAACTCACTAATCCTTTTCAACGTTCCTATACCTAATATAATACCTAAATCTCAGATTCAGTTACTCTGGTCAATTCTTGCAATTTAGACCAAAATTGCAATTGCCAGAAAAGTTATTACTTTGAATTGCAAAAGTAAACAAGATTTGATATTTAAAGATTTTATTAATTTAGTAAAAATTGTTTGTAAAAAAGAACTGCAAACTATTTGTTTTAGAACTCATAACATTACTCATAAAAAATAGCATAGCAAAACTTGGAAAACCTTTTGAACAAATATGGATAACTTCTCATGGATAAAATGATTGTTTATCATGGATGAATGTAAATATTGTAAATAGTTTTGTTATTTTTTATTGTATTTGTTATATGTACATTTGCATATGTTTATAATGAAAACAAAATAAAAATGCTTTTGAAAAAAAAGAAAATCAGCATATAACCAAAACAAGTGTATCTATCCATTTATCTATGTATATATGTATGTATGTATATATGTATGTATGTATGTATGTTTCTGTCTATGTATCTCTCTAGCTATAATTGAGTCTGTTTGTGTCCACATGTGCAAGTGTGTGTGTGTGTGTGTGTGTGTGTGTGTGTGTGTGTGTGTGTGTGTGTGTGTGTGTTTGCATGTTTGTGCTTGTGTATGACAAACTGCACAGACAGATGAAAATGCTAAAGGCATGGAGGGTAGAATATTTCTCCAAATTTGTAAGTAAGAAACATGACATTGTAGCATACACACCCTAATAATGAATAGAGATAACATGTAGTCTCCAAGCAGGACAAACAGTAGTATATCCTGCATTTTATGACGTTATGTTTTAATGGACACATAGGGGACACAAACTCCCTCCAAATGAATATCACTTTATGTTCTCTAGGGGAATCTGGGAGACTATATATTAAGGCTGTGACACCAAGGTGACATTCTTTATTCCGCAAGTACCTGCAAAGTCATACAGTCATTAATTTGAAACAAAAAAAAATGTACTAGGAAATATGCAAATGTTAGCCATATGCAATGTGGCTAACATTCTCTGCAACATTGACATACAGGAATAAACAATTTATTTCAGAACTTACTGAAATGAAATGTGGTCATTACTGCATCTTCATTCCAATCATCATATGCAGCTCATTTCTGTTCAGCATTATGAGACAAATAAGATGAGTGGTTGTGTGTGTGCATGCATAAATGAGTGTGTACATATTATTTATTTATCTGTTTTTTTGTTTGAAATTTGTTGACTGAGTTAGTTCGACTGAGCAGATGCCCTTTTTCAGCAGAAGCCCGGGGAGAAAAGCTCCACAGTTAACACATATGCAAAGCATATTACAATATTACAGAACGTTAGCTTGTACTTAATTTATAAAGTTAAGGCGCCAGGGTAATATCTAAAGATAAACAGTTATTATCAAGAATACACTCACAAAGGAAAACATACTTTGCAACATAGAAAAGGAATGTCTGAAAGCATAAGCTCTTGATATTTAGTTAAACAAAAATAAAGACAAAAACATATTTGAGTAGAAAGTAAGAATAGGCAGTCTGAGCCTTTTACAAGTCAGTTTCAATTGATTAGGGCTGTTGAATGATGATGAGAGAGAAATGAGGAGATACAGCTGAGGAAATAAGGGTAGACAGTTAAGGAGAGTGTGTACATTGGCAGATCCAGTTGCTTCTTAGAAAGTGTTTGGTTGCAGTTTTGAATTGTTTTGGTTGCTTAATACTTCTGATATCCAGTGGAAGTTTGTTCCAAGAGAGGGCTGGGGTGAAACTATAGAGGTTTTGTCCAATTTTGGTTTTTTTTGGTTTGTAAATTTGAAGTAAATTTTGGTCTATGCTATGGAGAATCCAGGGTGGGGAGTAGAGGGAGTCAAGAGAGGAGATGTTGGGACAGAAAGAGGGGAGATACAGAATGGAATGGATGATTTGAAGCTGAGATAGAAGCAGATGGTGGGGAAAGTCTAACCAATTCAAGCTTTTAAGAGAAATACAGTGATGTGATTTATATCATTGATTAGTAGCAAATCTGGCAACTTTATTATAGGTAGCTTCTAATTTTGTTAGGAGGGAGTTCTGAACATTGGTAAGGATTTGTGTGCTGTAAAATAGGCTTGGGAGAAGGTAGGCATAAGAGAGGAGATTTTGGCTTCATTAGACAGGATTTTTTTTTATATAAAGAAGACCAAGTCTTTGATTTTTTTTGCAGTTTTGTATGTGATGGTCAAATTTCAGTTGCTCATCTATTATGACCCTGATAAGCTTAGTCTTAGATTCAACTGTGATGGGAATGTTGTTGAGAGATGAGATAGAGAAAGTAGATTTGAGGTGGCTTTGTATTTTAGGTAGAACATATAAGAGTGCAGCCTTTTTAGGATTTAGGATTAACTGATTCTTGCTAAGCCAGTTTTCAATGGATATGAAGGATTTTTGGCTAATAGAGTTTAGTTCAGAAAGAGTATCAGCAATGGTGATAACTGTAGAGTCATCTGCATATTGTACATATATACATATATATCTATATAGCTATATCTGTATATCCATAAATATATATATATATATATATATATATTTATATAAATATATATATATATATATTTATATAAATAGGTATATACATATATACATATATATACATATATATATATATATATATATATAGAGAGAGAGAGAGAGAGAGAGAGATCCATGTTTCTTGACATGCTCCATGCTCCTTGCCATCTTAGTACTCTTTTCTATTCCCTTTTTCCACCCTCTTAATAGACTTTTCCCAGGACCCAGGATTTAATAAAATCCGTGTACATTGCCACAGCTCCCCTCGGCAGCATGCTATTCATATTAATCATGATGCACTGCCGAGGGAGAGTATAATAACAGGGATATTGAATACATGTAGGCAGAAGTGCAGAGGCTGGTCAGATGTTATGTACATGTTGAGGCTCCCTATAATGTTCCATACTACTGTTGAAATATGCTGTGTATTAATAGTTTGCATATTAAATTAATTTTTTTTTAATTTGTTTTTAATGGCCATTTGCTCAGAGCAGCATGGACCTCAGCAATGCCAATCTGCACTTACACATAGACAGCAGACACCTGCCAGACATCTAACAATAGAAACTGATGTAATTATTATTTATTTCTGTAGTTGTTTAAGCCTGTTTACACAGTGTGCCATGATTGTTTCATAATGTATGTGAAGGTATACTACTTTGTATACTATCCAAGTAGTGTTCAACAAATCACTGAAGCCTCCACGATGACAGCAAATATTATTTTATTGGAATAAAACAAGCGCTTTCACGCATCTAACAATGCGCTTCATCAGGTTACAAATTTTTAAGCAACAGGGATTCATTTTATATAGTAAAATATGCACCCAATTAATTAAAATTCAAGCGGGAAAAATAACAATTAAACAATTATAGATCCTTGATTACCACTTATAATTAGATTCATGCCCATATATGGAAAGCATTTCCTGTAGTAAAACTTCTTTGAAACATCATACAAAAATCTTTAGAAATACGTCAATCAAGTGCAAGCACAGAACAAAAATGTTCCCCATCCTTTGATCCTCTGTCCGTCTGGGCAAATACCACAGTAAACTTGAATATGTTATAATATCTTCTTAGCTACACAGAATTTAATCTACGACAAGTGTCATATACTGCGTTCATTCTGTTATTAAATATAAATTAAAATATTGTATCATATCCATTTAAGCTAGTGCTGCATGAATCTATACACTAAAATAAACAACATATATATTGATACATTCATAATACAAAAGGTTATCATTGAAAAATAATATATATATCTATATGAAGCCTGTATATTATATGAGACAAGTAAAACCATTAACTATTAAATAATAAAATATGTGTGTTATAAGAATATATTCTATATGAAAATTGTATAATGAAATTAATACCATGATTCCATATCAAATTGAAACATATAGAATTAATATAAAATTAATACAAAAATTATTTACATAGCTTTATGAGTCCCTGTCTATACATATAACCAATTATTCATCTATTCTTGATACTAAAACTAATTCACAATTGCGTTTATAATAGTGCTGGTCTGATGTTAATCGCTGTATTTAGACCTGGCTCTATATGTGCCCTGAGTAATAGTATCCATTTTAGCTCATAGAATTCTAAAGTGTCACGTGCATTGCCTTCCCTTCTACTTGGATAAAGTATCTGTAAGACTCTAAATTTAAACATACTATCCAAGTAGCTAAATGGGTAGGGTGATGGTCTAAAACTTCATAGATCCTGGGTTTGAGTCCCTAGTACACATATAATTTGCTGAATGCAAAGTAAAATGTCTTTTAAATTAAAATCAATATTTTTACATTTGGGAGACCTGCACAGTGCTAAGCACTGCTTAAACATGGTCAATAGCTAATATTGTTCACGTGTTGCTTAGCTTCTCTAAAACTATAGTTGTGCAAGTTTTCACAGTGCTCTGCGTCACTTAGTTGGTTTTCATGATGCTAAGCACTGCGGCACTTTTTTGAATGTTGCTAAATGACGTGTAAGAGTGGGAAAACAGCCTATATTAAGGCCAATAGGTGGAAATTTTGCACCATTTGTTGGAGTCCGCTTATCTGCTGATATGCTGAGTGATGTTGGAGAGGGTGTGGGATTTTGGGTGCAGAGATGGGGTGTGTAGGAGTCCAAGGTTTTTTGGGGGTTCCTCATATGCAGTTATGATCCTAGGCTGCTGCAAGATGGATACCAGGGCTCAGCATGTAAGGCTGAGACCTGGGATCAATTGGCCAAGGATCATACCAGTGCTACTGGCATTCCCTACACTGGTGAGCAGTATTCTCACCACTATGATGACCTGAAGTAGAGAAAGAGGAGAACATTGGACACCTAGGTCCAAGAGGCTAGGTGTGGGCATGACCCACAAATATGTAAGAATTGTTTCCACTGTTTTACCAAAATGCAGGCTGAATGTGTGCAAAACTGATTTTCATAAGTGTGTGCTTCTCTCCCAACAGCTGCAGCTGGGAAGACTTGTAGTATTCTCTCCTATGCCAGACACCTGACCAGGTTGCACCATGAGTGTAGTAAGTAAGGATATAGTATGCTAACTGTAGTGCAATAAGCAATAAAGAATACAAAAAAAAAAATCAGTGCAATAAATATTAAACAATACAAACTGTAGTGCAATAAATGGGCCATTAGAACTGTAGTGCAATAAATGAAAAATAACAACTGTATTGCAATAAACAACAAATAATACTAATAACAGTAAGCAAGACAGTATAAAGCAAGATTGTGGTGTCATAACATAATTGTACTAGAGCTGTATGCACTGCATGTCTATGGTAAGGATGCTGCAGTCAAGTGTACAACTGTAATAGCTGTGGAATACAAAACTAATGGCCTTAAAAATGTATTGATCAACTCATAGGATGGTTCAAGGCTGTATCCAGGCCAATTCCAGTCACATAATGCTCTCATTTTCTTCCACTCCAGGAGTAAAATTGTATATGGCTGAGGGAGCCCACTTTATGAGCAGATTGTGTGTGTAGATTTCACAGAGAATTATCAGCAATGCCGATAACATGTTAAGCAGCATTGTGGTTTCCTAAATATATCTGTCTTAATATTTGCAATAGGTCTGTAGACAATGCATGTCTGTTCTAAGTTGCTGCTGTCACTTGTTATATTATTTGCAGATGGCCCCTGCAGTCACAGCTATTTGGTTCTACTCCCATACCTGCCAGCTAAGGCATGGCACCTGTCTAGTTTACTTAAGGTACACAAACATGCCTCTCAACTGTCACAATTTTTTGTAATGTAATTTCAACTGCCTAATCCATCTGTTACATGATTACCGCATAAATTATTACCTGGAATGCTATATATTTTCATATCCATTTACATAATACCTTGGTAGTTATGTAAGTCCACATTATGTGAAACTGTTCTGTATAGTTGTGTACCTGCATTTGTTACTGTTTGGCCCATACTGTCCCATGCTAACAGATTGAAAGGTATGCAGTGCTACATCAGCTATAGAAGAATTGTAGTCACTGTACTTATAAATGACACTACACACCTGTAGCAGTATGTAGTTGCATTCTATGTAGTAATAGTACCTGCGTGATAACTAATGGTATGTCTTTCTGTCTCTCACCACCCCTTATATTTGTTAATTTATCACTGTTATTTATTTTTATGATTTAATATTAACATATTTTGTTACACTAACTGCTTTACTGGCCTTATGGTTTAATTCATACTGGTTTGCTTTTAGCATAGTTACTGTTATTTTACTTAATGTTGTGTTACACATAATAAACTTTAATGTGTATTTGGATGAATAAATATCATGTTTCATTCTGTTAATACTAACATTGGTTTGGCTATTACTAACTTTAGCTTATTGTTATAACTACTTTACTACAGCACGTCAACGTCAGCTGGTTCCTCGTGAACTGCCTGCTTTGCCTCCTCCGGCCATGGTACCAGGTCCCAGCACATCTGGAACCCAGCTTGGTGGTGCCCCTCTGCTGCCAATACACTACCTGTGGCATTGGGTAGTACCACCCTATGGGACAGGGATAGGTCCTGCTCTGGGAGTGGTGGTGGAGGGGAAATTATCACCCATTATGAACTGCCGAGTTTGGTGTGCAGGATTGTCTACCATGGGTTTGGGCAATGCCTGCATCAGATGGAGAGCATGCTGGCCATACTGGTGGGTCAGGCCCACCCAGGAGCTCAGCCTCCACCCCTGCCACCTTTGGGTCAGTGACAGAGCAGTGCTAACAGTTCCATGGGTGGGGATGTGAGTCACACTGTTACCTTGTGGAGGCAGATTGAACTGAGATTCCACAACACCTTCCCCATCCAAGGTGTTTACTCCCACTTTTGTGTCACACACCACACCAGTCTGCTGTATTGTCTGTCTTATCTGTCTGCAAAGGATTTCTCACCTACCCAGCTTACCTCCCCCACAGGTACCTATGTCCCTTCCCCAACATTCCACTCTCACCATAAAAAAAATGGTCACCTGTCAAAAAAAAAAAAATTGCTCTCCATTTCGCATACATGTCCACTGGACACACATAGTTTGGTCCAATTGGATTAAAAATGCAATTATATTGTCCTCACCCCTCTTTCTGGGGATAAGAATCCAAAGATATCTACAAATTCTGTCAAACTGCACAGTTGTTGCTGTACAAGAAATTGATAGCTATGGTTCTTTCCTACACCCTTCCTGCACATACCTACTTGCTTTTTACAATGTTTTTCTCCCTGCTTGCACCCCATTTCACCACTTTCCTATCTCCCCATTTTTCTTTTCTTTATGTATTTTTAGCATGACGCTGAGCGACATGCAGTGATGAGCAGCTGTGCTAAGGTTCGCTAAATGGAGCTATATTGATATACATGTTTTAAAAAATAAACATGTACAAAATAAACACCCATCCACTACTTTGAACCTAAGACCATCACACCTGTAGGGTGCTGTATTAACCTGCAAGGCCACACAGCTGTTAATTAAAGCAGGTCGTTTAAACAAAACATAGTAATTGCAGGTTACAGTTATTAAGCATGTTTCAGTGGCGCTGCTCTTCATGCTGCACATTGCCACATCATGCAAACTTGCTTAAAGAGTAATGCAAACATTGGGATTGCACATTGGAGTCTGGTGCAAGAGTACACCACTAGAAAGCCAAGCACACAACAATTGATGTAAGTAAGATTTGTAATATCAGGTAAATGTCCCATTTTATCAGCAACATTTACAAGTACACCTGCTAAGGCATTACTGGCAAAATACAAGTACAACAGGGACCTTGGTGCAGAAATACATCCATATAAAGCCATACACATAATGATGTGGTTTAAAAAAGTATGTCACAGCCTGTATCTGTGTACTTATATCTTGCAAATGCACTTTCTGTAACAGTGACTCAGTAGCTCAGCCTGTTAAATGCCTTTCAAACAGTGCATTTTGCTACATACAGTCTTGGGTTCAAATCCAGTGGTGTGTCGCATTTAAATAACATTATTCTGAAGCCAGCAATTAATCACTGAGTCATGCAATCTTTATCCACACAATGCATTACAAATGAAATATCTGTTTGTCACTAATTGAAGTCACAGGCATGAAGATAGGAACACACTTCACATGTCCCTATAGCAAAACTATAAGTGCATAAAGTGTCACTGCATGCATTAATATACATTCACAGAGGATTTTAACCCAGGTAATGCAAATAAGGCCAACTACTATCACAGCGCAGTACACAATCCTTTAAAACTCACAGAACAGATTAGCACAGCTGCACAACTAACATAGATATATGAAGCTCCTGCTTGCAACAAGGACTGCCAACATACACATTCCAAATGAGTACCAGACTGTAACACATGGTCTGATAGTTGCCCAAATGGTCGACATAATGTTATATTTATTCCCTATGTTGCTCAAGGGCACAACAAACATGTAGCCTAGTACTTTGTTAATGATACCATTGCCTAACATACTTACCTTAAACACATGCCTTAATTGGAATGGAATAGCTACCCTCACTCTCGCTCTGCCTCTACTAAGAGGCTGACACAACTGCCACAGTTACTCCTACAGCTTGTTATCCTCCAAAGTGTTCACACTCTCTGCTTAGGCCTATTACCTGCAGCAGCACCTGAAGCCTGTAGCACACACATCTCTATGTAACAGTATCTTTTACAGACCCACCCTCTGAGATGACATAGTCTCCTCATCCCAGTAATGTCCAGCACAACATATCAGAAAGGGATTATAAGCTACATCTAGGCCTTATATCTTTTACAGTGGTTGCACATCACTGGCTGATGTGGAAATTTGTTGTATTTGCTGGAATTAGCATTTCAGAACCACAGATTGATTAAGAGGCAATCAGGCAATCACCTGCTAATGAGAAGCATGTTAAAAGGAAAACATGCTGGCTATGGGGAACCATTTTGTATGAGACTTTCTGCAAACAGAACATGTGTTTGCAAAAAAACTAAGAGCTCTCATAAAATCATCCAAAGCAAATTTTGAGAGGAAAATAGCTAAAGACTCAAAAGACAATCATAAGGCCTTCTTTAGCTATGTTAGAAACCTGGGAGGAAACTCCCAGATATGCTCAGAACTAGTTCAAAATGATGTGAAGATTACTGATCCTACAGACATTGCCAACATATTGGCTGACAGGTTCAGTGCAAACTTCTCCCCAAAAGGAGAGATATCTATACCAAGCGATTGCAGCCCCCAAACATCTCCAACGCCCAAGTGAGAACTGCTCGCTCCAAAGCAAAAACACAGCACCCATGGGACCTGATGGTGTCCCCGGCTGTGTGCTCCACGAACTCAACGAGGAATTAAACCCACAGCTAGGACAGCTGTTTAATCATAGTCTTACCTCTGGATACGCACTCCAAGGAGTGGCGCACTGCAACTGTGGTCCCACTTCACAAAGGCGGTGCCTCCACCGACCCTGGAAATTACCAGCCCATTAGCTTGACCAGCCTTATCTGCAAAGCCATGGAGAGGATCATAATGGACCTCATAAATAAAGACATAGGGAATTTGCAGACTTTGGATCCATCCCAGTTTGGCTTTGTCAAAGGCAGATCATGCCTTCTAAACTTGGTTGACTTTTTCAAACAGTCACCAAAGCCATTGATGAGGGAAAGGCAGTCCATACAGCCTACCTCGATCTGGCGAAGGCCTTTGATACAATACCCCACTCGGGTATCATTGAAAAACTCATCAGCTTAAATGTTAACCCATACATCACAAGATGGGTTGCAAACTGGCTGAGTGACAGAACCCACAGGGTCAGAGTTGCTGGCGCCATGTCAGACTCAAAGCCTGTCACAAGTGGTGTACCACAGGGCTCAGTCCTGGGCCCACTCTTGTTTGGCATCTACTTTTCCAAGTACAAGCAAACACAGGAGGGTTATGGCTGACAAAGTTTGCAGATGACTGCAAACTGGGCCATAGTAGAAAACACATCTGACACGGATATCCTTCAGAAGGGTCTCACAGAAACGGATAACTGGTGCCAGAGCCATGGCCTAAAGTTAAATGCCAAAAATGCATAGTCATACCCTTCGAAAAACAAGGTTACCCCTAGCTACCAAATAGGTGGCAATCCACTGAGTACAGAAGAAGTTATCAGGGACCTGGGGACCCAGGTTGATAGTAGTCTGTCATTCGACACCCATGTAGCTAAAGTAGTTAGGAAGACCTTCTACATTGCCCACCTTATCATGAAGGGATTCTCATCTAGATCAAGGGAGGTCATAGTCTCCCTATACTCATCACTCATCAGACCAATGATTGAGTACAATGCCCCATTCGAATGTTTCTGACCCGACACTTGCAGCAGCTGGAGAGGCCACAAAAGTTCCTCACCAAAAGGATAAAGGGTCTCAAACATCTGTCCTATGCTGCCCAACTGAAAGAACTCCAGCTCTATTCAGTCGCCACCGCTTGCTCAGAGGTGACCTTTGCCTAACATACAAGGCCATGTCAAACCCAGATTTGATGAATATGCTTCACCTCAAAAATCTAGATCCGTCAGAGCCACAAGGGCGGGAGACTTAAACCTCGACACGGCTATTAATAGGACGTGCTGGAGGGATAGATTCATCACCCAAAGACTCCCTATGCTGTGGAATAAAATCCCGGTATATGTGAGGCAGAGCACCTCGCTGGCCTTGTTCAAGAGAAATCTTGACCAATGGATGGGAGATCGCAGATATACCCCAGGGATTACCTCAGTGTCACTGCTCAACAGAGGCACAGCAAAATAATGGGTATAGTTCCCCATACTAAAGGGGTGGCGTAAGCCACAAAACTATGGGCTAGGCTTGTAAATGCCCTCGGGCAGATAGCCTAGTATGAACCTATGAACCTATGAACCTATGAACTTAAATATCACCAGCAGGTATGTAACCTTTTTGTTTACAGCAGGATGCAGATGTGTTAATATGCTTACAGGGAATAGAGATTACAGCATTAAGCCTGTCTTAGAACTGTGATAATGACATGTCATTGATATCCAGATTGCCACACCTATAGAGGATGTACAATACATCAAGGCTGGAATGCTTTTTGTCAATGTGGCACATTGGTCTATTGGGACTTTACAGTGGTTGTAATAGCACACTGCCATTTCTTTGGCACAGCTGTTCTGACATATTTTCAGGGGGGGTTAACCCTAAGGGACACATTACAATTGAATCCAGTGTTGGGTGTATGATCATGCAGCAGTATCTGTCATTGCACACACAGGAATATCTAACTATTGCTAGTATCTTAGTTGTATCCACACACTTAGTATGTTTGTACCCTGCGGAATATGACACGTGATCAAGCAGTGGATACTGCCAGCCATTCTGTTCTTCCTGTATCTCTACATAGTGTACTTCTACATATGCGATCCTGACATGTGTTCCCATTCTGTTGTCTTTCGAGACACATGCACCTAAGATGCCATGCGCCATTCATGGATGCGAAGAATGAGATTTTACTTCAAGGCCTCCAGCAACACCATGAACCTCTACTGTCCAGGGAAAGGCAAACAGCAAGCAGCGGGCAGCATTGTGGGCTGACCATGTCAGTGACATGAATGCTATAGGCCATCAGAGCATGACATATGACCAGGATCGAAACTGTGCAATGGCAATACTGCATGCAGAAGAGCAGCAGATGTAGCCAGAGATCATGACATCACCAGTGGAGGACCTGCAGCAGAACAATCATTCTCAGACACTGATGAATTCCTGGCAAACCTGGGCACATACAACAGTTCCCAGTCATCGATCACACCATACATTGTGGATGTAGGTGCCACAGTTTCAATGGCAGAGGAGTGTGCAGGTAAGCTTAGTTTGATTACCATTGCAATACTGTAGCATTCAGTGTCAGGGTGTACATACTCTTACGTGCGTATCAGGTCTGTGTTCTTTGGGGGGAAGGGTTTAACTGAAGTTTGACTCTCCTGCTCAGATGTTGACCGATGTAATAATTAACATACTAGCTACCGTAAATGTGTGATATATGGATGTATTACCTTGTTGTGGTGCAACATGCGGTAGTACTGAAATTATCTCTTGCTCTACTTTTCACAGGTCTGTCAGGTATCATACAAGGCTGTGGTCCTGCTCCTGGTATGGATGACACTGTTTTCTTATAGATGTTGGTTTACAGCAATGCAATCCCTAAAGTGTCTTCCCGGGCCTGCTGCCCGGAGTGATATACTGTCAGCATGATTGCCAACTGCACAAATATTTTTGACTGTGCACATGTTACAGACATGCGTATGCCTTGTATTTGTCACCACACTGACAGATGCAATAGTATTGTCAGGACATTGCAGATTGTCATATGTGTCAACTGTGCAGAGTCTTCACAAATGTCAAAAGTGAACCTCATTGTTGCTAATAATTTGCTGTATAAAGAGCTTATATTTACATGTAACTACAGCTGCGTGTGGGAATAGTAATGTCCTCTTGTCCTACTATATGAGATTGAGGTTTCAACAGGACTATAATAGTGACAACAGTTTATAGAGCTGTACATTTATTACAACATAGTACTGCAGGGCATAATAGTGTAGGTATTAATGTACTGCTTTTTCCTCTCTTATCACAAGTGACCAGGGGGTTGGTCTCTCTCCCATACACAACCTGATGTCAGTGTCTGTTCAGACTCTGGTGTTAATGCTGGACAATGTGATGCACAGGTGGGGTTTACAGAACTGAATACATGCCAGAGGTTGAACTCTTATGCCATCATTGTCACTGCACACAGTCAGTATGCCTACACATATCCAGTCCCCAGATGTCACAGGTATTGAACAGTCAGAGGGTGAGGACATTAAACAGGAAAGTATGGCATCTATGGCTCCAGTGGGTGTAGACACTGTCCACAGCCAGATACCAAGTGAGGTTCCACACAGGTGGATTGATAGAGGTGCTCATAGGATACCTGCTGTCCTTCAACCACCTGTTACAGGTGTCACATCATGGCTCACTATGTATATGTTTTGGGCCATCATAGAGGTTCAGGCATGTTTGGAAGGGAACTCCAGACATATGCTCAGGGTTATGGATGCAGCACAGTCTGACATCCATGACTGCCTCCACTGCATTGGAGACACCCTGGATTGCTTCTCTGATGCAGTGGACAGAAGGTGGATTGAGAGAGTGCCTGTCTTGGAATGCACAGTGTCTGTCCTGGAATGTGTGGTTGGAGTTGAGCATCAGCCTCATGGATGTAGGTAAGCAACCCTATCTGCTGAGAGTCCATGTGGCCAAGCATAATCACGGTCCCATAGTGGCAGTATATCCAGCGCTACAGAGAGGAGTGTGCTGTCCACACAAAGATACAGCAGCCAATGGGCTTGTGGTCCGGGACATTCCAGTGGAGGACAAGGTCCTGGCAAACAGCAGTCACCGTCAGGTACTAGCAGCATTTATGACCTTGGGCATGGAGGTGCTAGTGTAACTCCTGGCAGAGCCAGTTCCAGTGTTAGTGCCCAGAGATGGTGAACTGTCAGCTCTGCCATGTACGGTTTAAAGCTTTCCAACATACACACATGTAGGGCTAGCACTGAGCTTGACTGTGTACATGCACACACTCACACACCACTGTCAAATGGAGGTCATCTACAGATACACACAGCACAATTCCTTGATCCATCTAGCCTGCTTCCCTTCCTGACTCACACACAGGCGGTCAACCTTTTGGGTCAGCCTGGGCCTCCTGCTCCCCCTCACAACATACTGTGCAAGTGATGATACCTGTGCCACATCCCTGTCATCCTCATCTTTGATGCAGGGACATGAAGCTATGTGTCTGATGCACAGGGTTACTATATAAACTGGCATGCACTTGTGTAATGCATTGTTTAGCCATGAAACATGTAGTGTTTGCTGGCAGATACTGCATGCTAACATTTGTAATCAGTAAGCCACATAATTTCATGTACATCATCGTGTATGATGTTATAATGGCTGTATACTTACACAATGAAAGGTGTGTCACTGAGCTCCTTCTATTTCTGTTTCAAGATTCTGTTGGGATTCACCAATGGACACACAGTAGCAAGACAGCCATAGATATCACATCACAGGATAGAATGTCAGCATAGAAGAAATATGTCCTCAGCAAGGTACAGGACTATAGGTGCATGGCTCCATAAGTCCATATATGTGTAACAGGCTAACAAGGGCAATGGCATCATTCAGCATACTCATGCATCCCTAATCCATGAAAAGTCTGATACCCTTGATAAGTGTTTTGGACGCTAAAACATCTACAGCTGTGGTGCTGTGGATGGCCCATCTACAAATTTCCTGTGTCCAGCACAGACATTTGTCCAACAACAGCTATGATTTCATGTTATAAATGAACATGATATGTGTCACAGCAGATGTATGCTTCACATGCATGGGGAGGGTATGTTAACTATAAAGTGTACTGTCTGTGACAAGTCTATCTCTCCAACATGTAATATTTATACCACGGTGACAGTATAAGTGTGTAGGTGAGGGAAGAGATGTGCTAGTCTTGTCATGGATGCATGGAAGGTACACAGTGGGATCTGACACCTCCCTGTATGCAGCCATACCCATCCCCTACACAGCCTTTATGAGACAGGCTACACACGTATGGTCTTGACACAGATGCCATAGGTCATGTTATCTGCAATGTGTATTGCTGTACCATGGAGCCTGTCTGGCTGCTATAGTTGTAAAATACGCCTGTGTAGTGACATAGCAAGGGTGTCAATGTACACATTGATAGGTATGATGAGTGGCACATTCAGTATAGCAATGGCAGTCTGGGAGTTACATCACAGACCTGTCTGTTTAGGTTGTACAACATTAAATGCATCTCCACATCTCACTGACCACTGAATGTCAAAGGCTACATTTCTCCCTTTGTCCATACGTCCATGAGTAATGGCTCAACTGTATGTGGTGTGTAGACATTTCTATATTTCCCAGGGGTAGATGACTTTCCAAAGGATAGTATTATGCAATCATTGGCATTTAGTATTTGTCAGTGGCTCAGACAGCAATTGAATATGTGTCACAGGCCATCCTGGTTAACTGTTGTTTCTATGCGGGATTCAGTGACAGCTCCTGATATGCAGTCACCTGCTAATATAGCCAGTCAGAGAGCACTGACATTGGCTGTGACTTGCAAGATGGAATGACTAGAAGGGGTATGCCATCAGTGGTGTCTGGGGAAATCCACTGGCGTCATTGCAGTGTAGGTCTCCCAATACTAGCTTCCCAGATTATGACTGTCAGACATTTACCTACCCACCAGCTGACATAACACTCAGTAGATAACATACACAGTTTCCAGCAAGGCCTGCTAGCCTCATATTATCAAACACCTTGTCAGGCCATGGTAGGCAGAGTGAGTAATATTCCTGTCATCTATTGCATAGTGTACCACTCAATGGAGTCTACCAGTTAGGGTCAGTAGGCATGATTTGGCCTTGAGCATAACAAACAGTGTGTGGTCCAGTGTCAGTAGGTGTACGACAGTGTTACTGCTCATATCCATGTTAACCCCTTTCATGGCATTTCATGTCACATGACTCAGAGATTTGGGGACACTGCTTGGCACGACATGCTAGTTGTCCTCTGTGCACCTTAATCTTGCAGGTGCCTCCAGCATGTTCCAAGAAGAGAGTCATCCAAGGTGTGTGTACGGAGTGCCATCAAACATGTTAGGGAAGTATAATATGTATACCCATTGAAGGCAAGGTGGGGGGTTTTACACAGGTATTCTGCAGTTGGACATTTCCCTTGTGAAGACTGTGGAAAACAGGGGAGTTCACAGAATTGTCGGTGCCTGGCAACTACTAATGCTGGTCTCACTGACACCACTCTCACATAAGATACCATTTTCCGATATGTTTTCTGTCATCATGCATAAAATGGTACTATGAAGCCCATGATGACAATCAGGACACATCTTGTTTTTCATCCACATAGCTGTCCCACATCATGAAAGGCTCTGTAGGCTTCACATACCCTTTTCAAGTAGATGCCTTGATTAGCCACCTGGGCAATCAATTGGCTTTTGCATGTGTTATGCCATCTGTTACACGGTTGGAGGTATGTCACTAGGGAACTGACAAGAGGGGCATTAGTAGCATTGCTGAAACCCCACAATTTAATGTACAATGTTTATTGACATAAATGTCCAGTCTTGCTGTAACAGTCAGCACACTGGTGGTGAGCCACCATACGTGACATTTTCAGATGCATCCTGCCTTCAACACATTACTCTTACATATCTGCATGACATGGCTGCAAGGCCTACTGCAGCAGACTGGCCACCTTTGGCCAATGTGTGTCCTCCTGCCACATGTCCTCAGCATGTCATACTGTACAATTATGTGAGTGACACACATGTCTTGTGTTCCCACATCATATCATACAACAACCAGTGTGCTGTCTAGTTGCTTAACAGGCATCATACACTTGTGAGGCCAACATAATATCAGCAAAGTTAAACAAGTACACTATGTATGCACATTCACATCTTTACAGCAAGGTGTGGCTACAAGCTCTATATATCAGGCTATCAACCACAAGTGTGTGGCAGCATTACCCTACCTTTGCAGGACCTGCTGCTGAGGTGTTGGGAGTGTCTCCACCCCTCTATTCCTATAACATACAAACACATGTGACAGATGTGACTATTTCAAACCTTGCTGCTGTGATGTCTCCAACAGCAGTCATTACTTATGGCAATGACCATTATGGCAACATGCACAGCTCACATCCTGCACCACCTACACTCACATCATACATACCTGCATGTGTGCAGCTCCTTACCAGACATATTGCCAAACAGACACTTCAGAACATCCTGCCTCTGGAGTGCACAGTGCACATAATGCTGCATGTACCACTCTCTCACTGGTCAACCACCCAAGTCAAAACACAAAATCACACCTCTTTGTCAGAGGTGATTAAATTGTGAGACAAACTGATGTCAAGTGGCTACATATGGAACAGATCACAGATAGCTGTCTGTGGGTTGACAGGATATGTCTTACCACACATTGCCACAAATCAAGGGATATCAGTTAACATAATGTTGACATCATAGCTCCTGCAGGTGTGTATGACTAGGGACATATGTCACCGACCTGTATGCAGACACATGACTTTGCTTAGTCTGTCTGCATCTCTCATGGGTGTATGCATACCTTCTAGCTGCAGTTGACACTCACCTGGGATGATGGCTCCATACACATGGAAATTGATGGAAGTCAGTAATTGCCTTAGCATGTGGTGTCATTGTTAAGGGATTTACTATATATGCTTGGGATGCCTTGGTTAACAAACATCAGAGCCTCACCAGTGATGGTGTTCATCTCTCAACCCTGTGATTTGGAATAATGGCCATGGCTACTGACACCCCCACAATGCAACTGAGATGCATTGTTCAGGGAAAGGTTGGCAATGAAAATGCCATATTTATACAATATCATGGTTATGCTGATACATGGTGGGTATGGCAACACTGAAACCCACTCTGTTTAATGTGTCCCCACACTGGATTATGCTGACATGTGTGCAGTCAAGGTCATCTGATTCAAGGCTGTGGACAGCAGCACAGCCATACCAGACTACACGTCCATCCACATGCTCACACCTCAAAATGACAGTGTTCAAGGTAATGCAGGTTGTGTATACATACTTAATAAGGATAAATGTACATCCAGATTTTGTGAAATGTTGTGATTTCCCAGACACAATGCAAGTACCGTTCAGTACTGGAAGGACACACAATCAAGCAATAACCAGCTACAGGAGCAGCTTCATGTATCCAGACACCCACGGTGATATTTGTATGTACATGTGTCTACCAAGATATATCATTATACCATGTTGTGGGGTTGCATTAAGTGACCATCAGTTGTGTTGCTTAGTCATGCTGCACCTCACTTGCCCAAAGGTTAGCCTACATCCTTAACTGCAATGTTCTGGAGCAGTGCTGTGACATCTCGTCAAGGGGAATCAACATATTGCAACATGTGCTTACCAATATTGGTTACCACTGCAGCTCCCCAAATGTGAGGTCCTCCCTGGAGATATCTGACCACAGATCAGTGTCATTAAAACTATCAGCATTAACCCACCCCCCTTGCAGACAATACAGACATATATTTCAACAAAGCCATTTGCCATTTATTACATCCTGTGGGGTTGTTTACATAGCTGAACTGCACCTCCTCCCTCTGATGGGACAGCATGTATGCAGAGCTGTACACTCATGCATTATGTCAGCAACATTACAACTGTGTGAACTTGGCTGTACCTGACAAGAGGAGGACAGGCTCCTCATGGCACAGCATACCTGCCTGGTAGACAACTACCATTATTAGGCTGTACAATAGGAGGTGGACATAGAGTGACAGTTGGGGTGAGGGTGCCTCCCCCAAAATGGTGGCACAACCTCCTCAGCTATAACAGCCACATTGTGTTGTAATGTTGTGTAGACACATTACATGACAAAATTAGCCACCCACACAGAGCAGAATCACAATGCACAGTGTACTTAAATGTGTAACCTCAAAGCACAGGACCAGATTGTTGGTGAACTCATACTTAATGATGCCACATAGAATAGGTCTGTACCCATAGCTAATCTAGTCTCACATATTCTGCATCAACTTTACTCCCCTGTCCCCACCACATTTGACACATGACATTCCTACAACTTATCCCATAGCTTCCATATCTACAGATCAGGTCATAAATGGCCTCTATATGCAGGATACACAGCATCTATTGGACATGTTAATATCCCAGGATGCATTCTACATGGTATGTGTCATGGATTACTAACACCATTGGGAATACCTTTCAATCATACTGAAACCACTGGCTGAACCCCAGCTGACTGGGCAACAACAACTGTTATACCCTTGCACAGAGGTGGTGCATACACTGACCACCAGAACTATATTCCTCTTTTCCTGAGTAGCCATATTTGTTTGGCAGTAAGGGCAATACTCATGGAGCTGATCAGCACACACATATGTGGTCTACACACAGTTGACTGTACACAGTTTGGATATCTAACTGGGAGATCATGACTGTTAAACATGGTGGACATTTCTGAAGCAGTCACCAAGGACTTGGTTAAGAGGACAGCAGGGCATACAACCCCCTGGACTGAGCCAAGCTGTCTGACTATATCCCCATCCAGGCATCATGTACAAAGCACCCACTTAGGCATCCATGGTACTATAATTGTATGTGTTTCTTAGTGGCCCATTG
Source organism: Protopterus annectens (assembly GCF_019279795.1). Classification (NCBI taxonomy): domain Eukaryota; kingdom Metazoa; phylum Chordata; order Ceratodontiformes; family Protopteridae; genus Protopterus; species Protopterus annectens. Next base: position 1,995,718,870 of record NC_056735.1, read on the forward strand.
ATGGCACATATACTCAACATAGAGACACCCACCTCCAATAGCTGATCTGCAAGCAGAAGTACTCAACAGGCTCAGTCCTGGGTCCTCTACTGCTTGGAATCCATTTAACCATAATACAAATGAATACTGACTGTCTGTGGCTAACAATGTTGGCTGATACCTGTAAAGTGTGAGCACTCATGGAGTCTGTGAGTTATGTTAATATCCTTCAAGAGGGTAGTGATGAACACATGCCTGTTGACATACTAATGATCATAAACTCCATGCACATATATATGTAGTATCATTTCCATCACTACTACCTATGTACCCAGTAAGTAGGACATCAGTCTCAACATGTAATGTACATACTCAGGGGTGAAAAAACTGGGCACACAGACCTGGCCACACAAGTTTACCCCTAATGTGCCTGAGATCACCATGTCTCCCCAGTGGTATGATGGGAATCATGTGTCACAGCTGAGGGCAAAATCAACCGTAGCTGACACACTCATAACCTCCATGTACCCTTCCCTCAGCATGCCACTATCTGAGTGCATTGGCCATTTGGTAATGGACTTTTGCAAGCAGTACTGGCATTTGCAGACAACAGTGTGCTCCCTCACATGGGAAATTCATGTCTTCAGCATGTGTTCAATGGGGAATCATCTGAAATGAGTGTTATTGTAGCCTGTGGCATATAGACTACTCTGAGGTGATCTCTGCCTTGTATATAGGGCAATGTGTGACCATGCTTGATTGTAAATGCTGCATATCTGTAGGTGGCATTCTACATGGAGTAATCACTATAAGGACATGAACCTAATCTGTAATGTTAATACTACATGCTGGTGGGAGAGATTTGTCTAGCAGACTTTAACCCACCTTTTCAACAAAGCCCTGGCTAACAGCAAGCAGAGCACCTCAGTGCACAGCACATGCCCTCTGTATGACTGTCTGGGTAACCATCACTTCACCACAGGGCTTCTGCCTGTGTCCCTTTTGGACTGTGACAATGTATGCTGATCTTGAAAATAAGGGTATACAGTTGTCTCTAATTGTGATGGCTGTATGGCCATTATGCTAGTGAGGTTCAAACATCCTATGGTTCCACAAGCTGATGTAAATTGCTCTAATAGCCACACATCCACAAACATGGCTACATTGTGGATAGCAACACTTCCAGTTACTGCTTACAGGACATGGCATGGCACACACATAATACAAGTTAGTTGTATGTAGATTAGAACACTTACATATGTAATGGTACACAGAACAGATCACAGTATGTGATGCATGCAACACACCTCATGTCTGATGGTACTGTCAGTTTAGGACATATTATGCTTAATGACATCAGTAGGCCAAGTTGTGGTAGGGCATTTGGAGGGTCACATCACCTGCTACAACTAACATTCTCCAAACCCTTACATATTTGTAAGTTGCATTTATGCCATATGAATATACACATGCATACACACACACACACCCACACACACACACGCACACACACACACACACACACACACACACACACCCACACACACATGTGGCTTGCAGTGAGATTAGACCCCCTACCTATCTAATCTTACACACTATAGATCACAGCACTTACTGCATGTGCCATGGCCTAAGACAGATGCTACAGTCGCAGCTGGTAGTCTTAAGGTAGATAACATAATCAGACCTTGTAGAAGAGGGCAGTTTGGAAGCCAGCAGCAACTTACAGTGCCAAAAAGTGCACAGCCATTGCAGTTTAATAGTCAGTGAAGGATTCTCAGTTGTTTGGCAGAGGGATACACACACACACACACACACACACACACACACACACACACACACACACACACACACACACACACACACACACCAACCAGCCTGCTGTGAGATTAGAACCCCTACCTATCTAGTCTTGCACACTACAGATCATAATACTTATCACACATGTCTCAGTTGATGTCTGTTTTACATGTAATTGCAGACAAACTATTTGTGGATCACACAAACTAGGATTGTGTTGAACAGCATCTGTGGCCTGCAGAGTGATATTACTTCATACTCTTATCTACAGCTAGTATCCTAGCAGTGAGATATTTGTTATTATCCTAGCTATGTGTCTACAGTTACCAGTATGGCCATATGTGGCTGTTTGCACTTGGAAGCCTGTGAGCAGGGACAATGTGCCCAGTCCCTGCGTGTGTAGACAACATTATATACTACACCACCTGCTCATCTGTTGCTGTCTATATGATGAAACCCTGCAGGCACAGGGTCTGTAGTTAAGTGCATTATGAACTGTTGCACCCTTTCTTTGGATCCTTTGAGCAACATTATAGATGTGTGATAGAGCAGCTTTACTCACCAGAATTAGGGTATGGAGGACAATACAGACATCCACACACATATTTCTGTATATAATAAGGATGTATATATAAATGTATCTCTGTGTGTATGATATGTATATGTGTTATGTAGATATATGAGCAGAGACTGAGATGTATGTTTTTATATATGTATATAGCTATATATATAAGTATATATCTGTCTGAAAATACATAGACAGATAATGACAGATGAATATGTATATATATATATATATATATATATATATATATATATATATATATATATATATACATGCATGCATGTATAGACATATCTATACGTAACAAATCATTTTGATCAAGGAAAAACAGAATTGTGCTCAGTTTAGCAAAGTGTATGGCCATGCCCAGTGAGACTGTCAGTGCTTATAAAATGACTCCAGGCCACACCTATCTGCACTCCAGTGCGGGATTTTGTGTGTTACAGACACTGACATCTGTCCCTTTTTCTGCAGTACTGCACTTCACTCAAAATGTCCATGGCATTCTCCAACTGTCTGATTTAATTAACATGTGGCAGAGGTTCATAATGTTATACCACACACAGACTGACAGTCTGTGGCAACACCAACATAATAATACCTCACATGCAAAAGATGTGGCTACCTTCAGATTTAAACCATCAACGGCATCACCCATGCTAACTTCCCAAGTCCACTGAGCCACACAAGCTGCCAGCCAGAGAATAGTCATTCAGCACACAATCAACAGCATACATATGAACATTGTTATTCCTGTGTTAAGTGAGACAAACTATGTGTGCTTGATTTCTATGTTACTGCCCTGAGTTTGCCTGGATTGCTGATATACCATTGGTGACCTACTGTTAAAGTGGCTATATGTGAAAACTGCTGTGTTGGGTGTGGGGGAACAACACCACATGTTCTGCTGGAATACACAGTAGTCCAACCATCATGGGACCCCACTGTTTTACATCTCCCTTGACTGATGTAGTGCATATTCCAACCCTGAGACCTAGTGAATATTAAATAACACATACTAGTGGACTGGGAAACTGTAGTCCAATGTGGATGTTACTTGTGTCCAAATAGCCCACTATATTTACTTGCATAAATGTAGCAAATCCATACATACAATAGCATATTATAATAATCACACAATAATGAGGAATGCAAGCGCTAGAAGGAAGTCCAAACCACAAAAACACTAGCACTGGAAGGAATGAATTGACAAAATAATAAACGGAATGACCTTTCAAATAATGTGAACATCTTTATTAATGCTTAAGTTATCACCACTTTGTCATCCCAATAAAAATACTTCCTCAGATACAAACCTACAATAGTAGTAATTTCCTTAAATACTATCTTAACAACCTTTAATTAAAAGCAATTATCCAGTAGAAAACTGAAATAGCTAATAAATCCACATACCTAAAATTAAATCAATAAAGTTTTAATTACGTACATTTTTTATAAAATTTATACATAAAAAATGCTTATACAATATATATATATATATATATATATATATATGTGTGTGTGTGTGTGTGTATGTGTATATATATATATATATATATATATATTTATACTGTAAAAACTCTGTGCTATTATAATACACTTTATGCAGTTTTAATGAAGGCTAAGTCATGACATCTAGTGGAAGAATCCATGAATTACAATCAAATATGTGAATGTGTGCCCACAAATACTAAAATTCAGTGTCCTCAGTTAAAACAGCAGTTAAAATAGTGTATAAATAATTAAATATGAAATATAAAATACCCTGCCTGCGAAGTATATTATACCCTAGCAGATCTTAATTTTAAAACAGGGGCCATGTAGACATTTTCTTTTAACCCCGGTGCCTTATTAGCTTCCAGCACCAGCTGCCAATAAAGTTCACGATATTCTATTTTCATCTTCCATGGTCCCCCTTTCGGATCTTGATTAACCACTTCTAATACAAAAAATTTAAAAAAATGTCCTTTAGTACAAGTCAAAGTTTGCTTATAAAGTAATTTTTTATGTTCCTATTGTTAATCTCTTTTGAATATTCATATATTCTTCTTTTTAATGTTCATATAGTTTTCCCTGTATAAAATGCATCACAGTTTTTGCATAGGGCTAAATAAATCATCACCCATTATTCCAATTAGGGTAAGTCACAGCATCCACATATCTCTAGCTGCCATATATACCTCCTTAGTTTTCAAAATAAAGGGACATTGATTACAGGCTCTGCATCTGTAGGTACCTATTTTGTTGTTGTTGTTGTTCTCTGTCTCTGAAGTGTTATTTTTTCCAATAGTTCTTTAATATTCCTATCCATTTTCTACACAAATCTCAAAGGGTTCTTAAAAATTCTTTCTAAATCTGAATAAGAAGCAAACCAAGACCAATTATTGTTAATAACTTCTAATAATATATGCATCATTACTGACATTCATTATATAAGCTCCTTTAAAATCTCCGTCCTTACATTCTTTATTACCGTCACCACAAACAACTTGCTCATTCCTTAATATGGGGCTATATTTCTGTTATCTATTTATGTTAACTTCCTCTATAACTTCTTCAATAAGATTAATAGGATATTTTCTGTCCAAAAACATATTTTTAAGTTTAGAATGCTCATCTGCAAAATCTAAATCTGAGGTCATTCTAGATCTGCATATGAGCTGGTCCTTGATAATACTCGTCTTTTGTCTAAATGGGTGTGCACTACCAAAAAATAAATATGAGTTAGGAAAAGTATGTTTCCTAAAAACAGTTGATTTAAATGCGCCCATTTCCATAACCTTATGAACAGTAACATCCAGATAACTCACCTTAACCTTTGTGATATTATAACTAGATTTCAAATAATCAGTAGTCTTACTAATATACTCTAAATGTTCCTCTAGCTCTCTTATAGAACCTATCCAAAAATGCATATATCATGTAAAAATCTTTTACATAAATTCCATTTGTCTGCAAAAACTGAATTAAAATGTATTTTTGTCCCATATGGACAAAACAATACTAGCATATGTGGGGGCACAACATACTCCCATTGCAACACCTCTCATTTGCTTGAAAAATTCTCCTTTGAAATATAAAAAAATATTATCTAGGACCAGTTCCAGTAATTCAACACATAATCCTAACTGGTCATTAATAAATGCCCTATAATCAATTAAAGCTTCCTCATACCACTCTATCCCAATTGTGTGGAAATAACAATGAAATGATCCTGTATATCAATCATTACAAATAATAAATCTTCCCTAAATAACATGCCTCAAGAAATCTCTAGAGTCTTTTAATGTATCTGTTTGTTCTATCCAAACTACTTTTAATTTACAGTCCAAAAATGTATCTGTAGGATAGGCTTTTGAACCATTAGCTGCCACTATAGGTCCATCATATCCTTGTGTACTTTAGGGATTCCAAAAAGAAAATGGATGATAGGTCCATCTAAGCTCAAATATTGAAAACATTTCCATCAATCATCCCATCATTTAAAAATTCTTTTAGTGTAAAATCAAATTTTGATAAGCAATATTTATTTCATTCCTCGACACTCTTGAATACCAACTATCATCATTCAATAAATCCAACATTTTCCCTGTATAAAGAATCGTGTCCGATAAAACAATCCCAACTCTCCTTTATCTGGTACATCACTCTAACATTTTTATTATGCCTCAGACCATTAAGTAATTTTCTTTCCTCTTTGGAGAGATCAGGACACATTTTACTACCCTATAGTGCCTGTCTAAGTTCTTTTTCCAATTATAATTCAAAATTTAACTGTGGATATAAAGGGGGATATCAATATTTCTTTTTCTCAGTCTTTCATCTTGTGTTTTCTTTTCTATGGGGATCAATAACTCTAAATGTTTCTTCCTAACAAATTGCTTTAAGTCTATCAACACTTGACTAATGTTACTTTTACTAGTTGGGATAAACTTCAGACTTTTAATAAATAAATTAAAAAATGTTTTATTAACTTCCAAACTGCTATAATTAAATATATTAAAATTCTTAAAAGTATATTTGTTACCTTTCCAAGTAATTTCTTCAAAGTCTAGATTCAAACCCTCACTGATTAGTACCTCCCTGTCTATTCCCTTCTTCATATTGGACTGGTAATAATGAACTGATGTTTTCTGCCTCAGCCTTTCCAATCTTCTCAGTGGGGGATACTCTAAAGGGTATTCTAAATTCAAATCATTTACATATGCAGATGTACCAACATAATCATGTCTTGCCATGTAACTATTATTACCCCTGTCTAAAATCTCATCATTAAAACTAAAATGTCCCTTATAGTTGCTGAATTCTTTGGCTTAGGGTAGCTACAATTTTGTTCATATTCCATAATGTCTCTGTCCAATTTCTTACATTTTTCATCAACTCTCTTCTTAATATTAAAATAATTCATGTTCTCCTCCTCCACTGTAAACATAATATCAGAGACCACTACCCTATTAAGTCTGTCTATTTTTTAAATAAAACTTCCATTTGTCTTTCTTTCTCTATGATAATGGCCTTCAATATTTCAAAACCACAATTATCAAACATTTTCAATAATTCAACATGAAATTCAGTGCCCTCTTTAACATTATTGGGATATTTTCAAACAAGAAAACCTTTTGGAACAATACCTTTCTGTATACATTCTTTCAGATAGCTATTATCCAGTCCCAAAGTTTTATATTTTAAAATAGAGTCATGTAATTTGTGGACACTCACATGATAAGTATCCAACTCTTTATTATTAATACTTTGCTTGTATGTATTAACATTCAAGTAAGTAGCAGATGAAAAATTACCATTGTAAGTTAACCAAGCTCCTATTATTTCCCTGTCAGCAAACCCCTGTCCTTCTGAGTTCTCATTAGTAACCCATACATTGTTAATAAAAATGTGAATACAGTCACCTTGCCTCTGCGTAGGTTGTCCATTCAATGTAGATGTTCATTCGATACTTTTAACATCCCATTTAGTTGTATTCTTTGTGTTCTGAGTGATAGAAATGCGTGGGAAACCGTTCATGCCATAAGAGTAATCCAAATGGTTAGCTTCTTGTAAATCCACTCCTGGAGTACTTAAAACTTCCGGTTTCCACTGACATACATCTCTCAACTGTGTAGTTAACCCTTTCTGGTTGAGAGATATCTCAGAGTCTGAGCCACAAATAGCAGCAGTAAAGTCCATTAAACAAATCAAACGTATTATTATAATCCTTACATGTAGTGTGCAGGTTAGGGACTTACCTTGCAAATGCAGCAGGTGACAGAACTGTAGTTCAGGACTGACTCTGTCTGATGCAACCAGTACACAGCTAATACATGGATAGGTACAGGTTGTGTGGGTTGTCTGGCATCAATTTACGTGAATAAGAGTAAGGTGTCAGTCCTAGGGCCTTAGGTTGTCAGTGAATGTGCCATGTATTGTCTCTTAGCCAAAGCTATGACATACTGAGCACGCCTAAGTCTGCCGACAGGGACATCATCAGGGGTTCCTCTTCCAAGTCCTCCTGTGACTGTAGCTGTGGCAACCAAGGCATTCATGGGGGGCTGTGTATCCTTTCCCTTGGCTCACCTTGCTGCAACTGTTTCCGCAGGATCATATTATGTAGTATAGCACATACTGTGCATATATGTGCACATGTTGCTGGAGAGTAGAGCAGGGCTCCACTAGATATATCGAGGCACGGGAACCGTGATTTCAGAAGCCCAGACACATGCTCTGTGATGTTCCTAGTTTGTGAATTTCCTTATTATGGTGTTCTTTGTAGGTGTGTGTGCATTTATGATGGGTGTCATCATCCATGGTTCCAGAGCATAGCCAGCATCCCCCAGTAAATGGCCATTTGAGATGCCCCCCAGCAAACATCTGGTAAGCTGTAATGTGTGCCATATATGGAAGTTATGATAACTGCCAGGGCTGCCAGCACACACATTCATGATAATCCCCTGGGCATTGCACATGACCTGGCAGTTGATGGAGTGATACCTCTTGTGCTGACATAGATTCTACCCTCCACACCGGGTGGTGCCTTGATGTGTACATGAGTGCAGTCTATGTCAACCAGTACTTCAGGGTAGTGTGCTACATGATAGAAGTGTTGCATATTGGTGGCCCTTGCCTCAGTGGTAAGGGGAAAAGAAAAGTGCTCACTGGCATGTGGTAGCATGGCATCCAGGAACTGGTGGAGTATCCTGGATGCTGTTGCCTGTGAGATACCCATGATGTCCCCAGTTGTTTTTTGTAAAGTACCTGTAGCTAGTATCCTAAGGGCTACACATACTTTTGTTTCCACTGGGATGGGTTCCCCTCTGTTGGCCCTGGGTCAGAGTTGAGGACTGCAGAGCTCAGTGAGTTCTTGTAGTATGCCCCTGTTCACCCTGTAGGACTCTACAATCTCTAACTCCTGTAGCTCCTGGAAGGTTACCATGGGCCTGAACATGCTTCTCCTTCTCTGTCTAAGCCTATTTTCAGCAGCAGCATTGACTTCAGCATCTAGTGCATACAGATGCAACAGACCTGCAGCAGCCCCTAGCATTCTCTCAGTTAAAATTCCTAAGTCAGTACTCCAGTGGTGCAGAGTATTGGGGAAAAATTAGAATGTAGAGTGTATGCATACTTTATAGAGTTCTGCTGTAGGTGCAGAATGTGTGATTGGCTAACTATGATGCATTCCACCTGCCTACAATATAATTAACATCGTTTAATGGCTCCATTTTAGCTTAAAGAGGGTCAAAACTAATTAAATACATTTTTTTAAACATGCTCAGAGATATGGCGCACCACTCAAACATGCATACGGAAGATAAACAAAGCTTAGAAGTGAGTAGATGCAACCCCCTGAAAGGACACGCTTAGCCAGATGGTGCACCATGAAAACACGTGCACCTAAGCTGAAATGAGCTTAGAAGTCAGTAGACACCCCACCTGGTGTCAGCTACCTCCTGTGTAAAAAGCAACATGGGTATAAGACTACACAAAGGGGATATGTGGACACAATTACTCCTATCTGTTATTCAGTACCTCCACCTCATTTGCATAGGTGTCCGTGCTCACAGCCTGGAAACTACACACTTCAGAGCCCAACCATGTTAACAACAGCACCAAGCACCATTGTAGGGATGCCACACACAGTCATGTAATACATTTCTGTCACATACTAATTAATTTATTTTGTTCCAATTTTTTTTTTCTATAAAGCATATTTGCGCACTGCGGTGCAGTATGCAAATATGCCCAGATTATTAAAATAAATAAATAATTCAACTTATTTCCTTTAATTTTTCCTACACACAGGATGATAGTTTCACTCATATGTGTATGTGGTATGACATTTCTGTGCAGATATCTACATGTTTACAACCCCTTTGTCTGTTTACACTCCCGTACACAAAAATTTTTTATGTATACTACAGACAATGACACGGGGTCTGAAGAGATGCCTATCTGCTTGCTGGATTGCTCTATCTGCCTCATTTGCATGACATTCACCTGCTTAAGAGGTGATTTGCATGCCACAGAAGTTTCCATGTTGATATGTGCGTGCACATCACTCAGCAGTGCTTACTTAACCAAAAAATGCTTGCGGCCATGTAAGCAGCATGGAGTGATACACGTAAAAAAAAAGAAAATGTAGGCTTTGTTAAATTCCCCCCTTTCTTTTGCTATATCTTACTTTCCTTCCTGCTTTACCAACCTCTCTTTAATTCCTTAACATTCTAATGTCCTTTCTTTATATTCTTACACTAACCTTTATCTATCCCAGAATTTGACTGAAATCTACTGTCTAGTTTTGCCAGAAAAAAATATGTTTTTTACAACCTATTACAGGACCTATTACTTATTCTGTTATATATTTTTCATGCATCATTATGTAACATGCACATTAGGAACTCTCCTCTATTTTGAATATAAGGTATGGTCAACTTTATTGCTTGGCGTTATATTTTGCTTATTTTTCTTTTATTGTATTTCACATATTGTATTATTTTGTTATTGTCTCAATAATTGTAACCATTGTTTAATTTTTTTTTTATTCTGCTTAATGTGTACTTTGGAGCTTTTCTCCCAGGGCCTCCACTGAAAATGCGCTCACACCCAGTTGGACTTTCCCTGTAAATAAATATCAAATAAATAAATATACATATGTATGTTTCTGTCTGTCTTTCTCTCTCTTTATCTCTCTCTCTCTCTCTCTGTATACATATATATATATATATATATATATATATATATATATATATATATATATATATATATATATATGTGCATGCATGTATGTGTGTATGTCTATCGATCAATCTATATATGGATATATGTGCATATGGATAGATATATTCAGATATGTATGTATATCTATCCATCTATCTATCTATCTATCTATCTATCTATCTATCTATCTATCTATCTATCCAGCTATATGCATTATTTATTTATTGATGTTTTGCTGATCAGGTTATTTCTAGGAGGTCTGAGTTCTATTTCCAGGAGGCGACTGAAGTATTATTCTTACTGACTAAGGCATATCGGGGGATGGGGCCAGGGAATGGAATATTCTCTTCTCTTTTTGTTCCCTTTTGTCTTTTTCTGTACAAAGGCTGTTGATCGAGAGTGATAGTGTGTGTGAGAGAGAGAAAGAGACAGAGAGAGTGAGAGAGAAATGAAACTGTAGGCAGGGTACTGCTGACATGTGATGATAAAAACATACACTGTAAATAGACGTGATGAAAATGAATGGAGAAGTTCTTTTGCTTAGTGATATTTTTCTACAGGGCTTGATGATTGTGCATTGGTGGAAGTGATGGTGCAGAATGAGGGATAATGATTGGACATGGGAGATATAGCTGAACACTGTTAAGAGTATATCATTCATAATGGAAATTTGCTGATTATAGTTCAGTTTTGGAAGACAGTAGATTTATTTAAAAATTGTGAACCGAATTTTGAGTGGTATTGTAATTGGAAATGAGTATAGACACTGTACTTCTTGGAGAAGAGTAGCAACTGCCAAAATGACTAACAAAATAGAAGCATACATATAAGTATAAAATCTGATATAAAAGTGGATATAGTTATGTTACCTTTAAAACTTATACTCTGTAAGTCTAAGTCAGATAAAGGTATAAGCAAGCATCAGATGCGGAGCAAATTGTTCTGCCTCTTCATTTTAAGGCCTAGTATGTGAGTCTATGTCTTATGTGGAAAAGTTCTTGTTTAAGTATAAATAAAAAAGTACATTTTTATGTGGGATAGATATTTCTTGTGCGCAGAAATTTCCAAAGCAGAAAGAAGACTTTTGTACAATTTACATCTATAAAGTTAACAAAGGTTAACTTGCAAATTAGACTAGAACACAACTATGAAACTATGAACCTATTAAGGTCTCCATCTGTCACTGTTAATAAAAAAGCATCTTTATTTTTAATGTTTTTATGATGTTGCTTAAAAAATTCTTGCAAATGGTGAAGAATTTATAGTACTTTTCTTCTAATTACTTTTTTATTATTAAATAATCTTGATAGATTTCAGTTCCACCAGGGTTTCTATGCTCAAGTTCCAGTTTCTATAATATTATATGTTTCATTTAAAGGCCTATTGCAGACATTCTTAAAAATCTTCTAGCCATATTCTTCACATGCTAAGTTAATTTCATTCCAATTTATGTTTAACAAATCATGACTTAGTTTAATCCTATCCAGTCTATTCAGATGATATTTTTTTCTGTTTTCTATAGTTATTTGTCAATGTTCCATCCATCTGAAACATAATTGAGTCATGATCTGAATTTCCTATAGCAGAGGTTCCCAAAGTATGGGTCGCAAGCTGATTTTGGGTGGGTTGCATTAAATATTAAACAGACTTTCGAAGACTCAGCAGGAGATTAAAAAAAAAAAAAAATCATTTGTTTACAGCTACAGCCCACCCATGAGTCGCGGCACTGCAGCAGCCAAGCAATGCGGACGTCACATCAGACGACGACGAACCCAGGCCCCGAGAGAACTCCTGTGTACTCTGATTTTTGGATACCTTCAAGCATTAAAATGCACAAGTATAAGCAAATGAACTTAGGACTGCCTCTAGGATTTTAAGACAAACTTCAGAAATACACACTTCAGGTAAGAAGTTATCAAAACTCCATTCAGATAAATGGAAGCAAGGGTATTTTTGCAATATTGGGTAAAACTCCCAACATCATTCATGCAGAAAATATGCCTGCTGTAGCTTCTGATGTTGCTTCACTTTGGAGGTAGGTAAAAGTTCTATCTGACAATACCTCACTTTGCTGAATGTGATTTATGATCAAAGTTCCAGAAACCTTGATTTGTACAAATGGTTGTCAGTTAAGCTACCTACTTCTCTTGAATAAAACACGTCTTGATCATCACCTATAAAGTTTTTGTGCTTAATCTGGTGAGTAATGAAGATAGCACTGCCCTAAGACTATGTGAAGTAATGCATCTTTCAATATACTCTAATCTTGGTGAAAGCTGTGTGTTATGTGTACTCAGAAATATTTGCAGAATATGCATGTGGCTGTGTCTAAGAGGCCATTTTCTGAGATGCTCACTATTCTTTCTTCCTACAATTTATTTTTAACTCTGAGATGACCCACCACTGCCAACCAGTAAATCAAGGAGCCTCAATCCTCACCACTGGCAACAATGGGGGATGTTAACTGAGAGGATAACAGGTACGCACACACAGTATTTCCAGATGCAGCTCTCTGCATCGAGCGCAATTTCTCTTACATACAGATACCACAGTCGGTCCGGAGTTGGTTTCTCCCTCTTTCTCCAGATCTCCAATAAGACTCCCCACTGGCACAGCTATAGAGTTGAGATCTCAGCTGAGTGATCAAGCCAAGACCTCCAAGCACCCTCTCTGTCCAACCATTGCTTCATGTCCTTGCCCAAGTAGCTGATACATACTCTTTGAGGTTTGATTTACACACACACACACACACACACACATACACACACACACACACACACACACACACACACATACACACACACACACACACACACACACACACACACACACACACACACACACACACACACGCACACACACACACCTGGGAAAGGCTGGCACAGGTTTACTAGCTATGTCTCATTCTGCTCATACTGTAAGATAGTTACCACTGCCCACCAGTCACTCCTTATCAGCTACTTTAGAGCTCTTAACAAAGGGTGTCCAATTTTACTATGTAATATTACTACTAATACAAATGGTAGTTTGATCAAGAGCAAGACTATTAGGAGTGGCCCACACAGTGTCACCAAATAAATATGCAAGTTTTCTCAAAACTTAAAATTCTCTACACAGATCAGCCACAATGAAAAGTTTAAATATATTTAATAATAATAAAAGAACAAGACAATACTACATATATATTCACAGTGACATCAGAGTTCAGAATCACAGGAAATATTTAAAATAACATTGCAGAACAGGCTCAAACATTTAAAGAAAAATATCTAAACTAAGCTTCACTATATTCCTAACTGAATCTAAGAGAATTATACTATTCCCTGGTAACTTACTTAATAAAGCAAGGAAGGTGATGTGGTGAATGGTACTTCTTGGTGTTGTCAGGTCCAAGACAGAATACAGAATGCTCTGTCTCACTCTGAGAATTATCAAAATAATATCTAAAATATTACTGCTGAGATAGCTTGCAGAATGACATTATTTCTGGTCAGCTAGCTTCTAGTTCTCATGCAACCCCCCATTGCTGAAGCTGGCAGTATTTAGCATCTACCTGTAAAAAAGACTCATACAAGGGCTTTTGCTCAGGTCTTTGGCATATGCTGGAAGTCATAAAACACTTGCATGACTTCTTGCTTCCAAAGTAGCACTTCTCTCTGAAGACAATACAGAAAGTTCCCTAGTACAGACTTTGTTGTCTCTAGCTGCATTGAAACCTGAGAGATAGCCTCTTCAATGCCTAGCCTATAAAGTGATTTAATTTCAAATATTTTTCTAAAGTTTGCTGCACTGAAATTAAACCAGTTTCCTCTGTTAACATATACATTTAAACAGTTACAATAGTACATGTACATTTCTGTTCTCTTCCAGGAGGGCACACTGTGGTTACATTTTAAGCACCAGCACTTTACAAATACTTTTTCAACATAAACCTCTGTACAAAGCAGTTTGATGTGCATATGACATATAGTTCTAATACATTTGTAACACAAGCATCTTGTATTAATTAATTTGCTATTCACAAATGACATGTTAGTATTTACAAAATTCTAGCTAGCTATGCTGGCAGTGCCTCCTTTCATCACATACTCCTATCTCATCATCATTTATTATATTATATTCAAATGTGGATTCTTGTAGAGAATACTTATTTCCCAAAGTAGGCTATAGTAAACATGGTAAGTTCATCCACAACAAAATTCATTCTTGTCTAGATCAGAAAATAAGAAAATCAAGAAACTTCCCTGGCACATAAGTTACATTGATTGCATTCTGTAGCTTGTTAGTTTGCATCAGTGATTAGAAAATAACCACCAAAATAAACCTGAACTTAAACTTAAGTCCTGCATACATATATTTGAATGTTCAATGTATTCTTATGTGATATGACAGCCACAATGTCATGTTTTCTCAAAATATGGGAGTTGGGTTTTATTCTCTTCTTTTTAATGCTGGAACAGCCCTGTATCTCTTAATGGCTGCTTTCTGGGTACCCCAGGCTTGATCATTTGCTTTTGGGCCTTTTTGCAACTAGGGAAGTTAACCGTGTAGTAGTTCAATATTTTAGCTCTGAGGACTGTGAGATTCTGTGAGGAGTTCTGAGTATAGAACTGGGAGCCATATTTTGAGGGGGATCACCATATTCCCTAGCTGTGGGAGTGGCAAGTGCAATGGCATTTTACTGTGATATGTTCTGCTACTAGTGGCACAGTGCCACAGCAGATAGTATTGTCACCTCACAGCAAGAGGTTCTCCTGTTCAGTTCTCAGCTTGGGTGCCTCCTATGTGCGGAGTCTGCATGTCTTCCCTGTGTTCACATGGGTTTCCTTTGGGTGTGCCTGTTTCCTCCCACATTCCAACGACATGCGGTAGGTGGATTGGACACTCTAAACTGGACATAGATGGGAGTGTGCATGCAATTGTGTGGTCTGGAATAACAGGTATGGCAGGTCTAGCCACCTGGTGGTGTAAACCGTGGCTCTAAATTTAAAATATGCATTAAAAGCAAGTAGTGGGTCACGAAAAATTACCGTTTTCAAAAGTGGGCCTTGGCCAATGAAAGTTTGGGAACCACTACCATATAGGCATAAATGTTTGTGTTAGTATCCAGGTCATTCTTATTGGTAAATACTAAATCTGAGATATTATCTTCTATCATATGTTTATCCACTTGCTGGTTAAAGTATTTCTCATACATAATTTCTATAAAAAGTCCGTTGTGCATTTTATAAGTTACCTCAGACCAGTTAATATATGGATAATTAAAGTCATCTGGTCTTAATGTCAGCAGTCCATGTATGTTTTGTCTGAATTCTTCAGTAAATGCATGATGTCCCAGTGAATTCATTTTCAGACTGTGATATGTTATTATGATCCTAGCATCATCAACTTTCAGTATCCTTTTAAGCATAATAGACACTATTTCCTAGTCGTCATTTTTATATACCAAATTAGTGTTAATTGAAGAATGTATTAACATTATGATGCCTCCACTCCTCCTATCCTTTCTTATTATTTCATATTTTGTATAGTCTGGTAGATTTAAATTACTACAATCTGAAGCTTCTGAAATAGCTGTTAATGTTATCTGTTTCATATTTATAATGTCCTTGAAGTCATCCTTTTTTTGCTAGAACTCAATATTAGGTATAAAAAACTGTCTATGTTATTTATGTTGCCAGAGCCTGCCCCCTTACTTTCCCTCTTTCCTCTAAAAAAGTGTGCATTTCAAACATTTTTCTCATAACTTCTTTAGTAATTTATGCGCTGTCATACTAAAGTGAATCTTGACATATCCAAGCATGTCAAAAGATATTATTAGTTCATTCCACATGGTTATGACATCAAAGTTCTTCAAATAGCCTTGCTTCCTGAAACATGTTAAAAAGATCTGCCCTTGCCAATAGATAATCTGAAAAGGCTAGGCATGGTAGGATTTCACAGATTCAAACTTTGTTTTTTTTTTTAAGATACACACACACACACACACACACACACACACACACACACACACACACACACACACACACACACACACACACACACACTACTGTCTCTCTTCATATGTTCTGGTGGAGTTGATTTTAAGTCATTAGTATCTCCCATAACAAATATGTCTGTATACCTATCCAGGCACTTAAAACAAATGAAGTGGCCCCAGAGGTTTCTCACTAAACAAATACAAAGCGTAAGACACATATCTTACACAGACTGACTAAAGGCCTTATCCCTTTACTCTGTCTCATATAGTTTATTGAGAGGGGACATACGCCTGCCTTACAAGGCATTCAGTGATACAGCCCTGATTAAAATGTTGCATATTTGCAAGAAAAATTATACAAGGGTTACAAGTTCCATGGACCTAAACCTTATTTGTGGCTCTAACAAAACTTGCAAGAGAGACAGATTTGTATCCCAAAGGCTACCTCATCTATGGAATAAACTTCACAGCTTCGTAAAACAAAGCCTGTCCCTCACTCTCTTCAAAAAGAATTTGGATAAATGGAATGGGAACTGTAAATTCAGTCCTGGGGCACCACCCATGTCCCTTATGGACAGAGGCAGTAAAATGACTCAGGTGTCCAACATGCAAAGATCAACTACCCTGATACTACCCCATCCCATATTTGGGGAATTAAGATATCCTGGGTATTATTGGCTAGGCTTGTAAAGGCTGTTGTGCCATTAACCTAGTAATCACCTATGAAATATACTTTTCTCAGAAAAGTTGTTTTTTTGTCATAGTAAAGATATTTTGGATGAAAGATATATGTAGACATGGTCCTGGGAGGTGCAGGTTCTTGTATATGTCATAAATGGAGTATGTGTTATAGCATGGGATAATTATAAATGTCATCCGAGGAACTATTACTTACTGAGGGCAATATGTCTTTTTTTTATTATTTTTTTTTTTTACTTTGATTGCTTAATGCATGATGCTATCAATGCAGTGAAAAAAGACACATGATTAAAGTCTGCCCCATGGAGCAGAAGCAGGATGGCCATGTATACTGCCTGTGATCCTAGCTTTTGGAACAGATTCAATGTGTCACTAGTGTTGACAAGGGAAAAGGAGTAATCTAGAGAGCTTGAGTGGTCTGGTTTCCCACCTGTGACTCAAAGTGCCACAGGACTAACAAAAAACAGAGTATAAAGGATTAGTCCAGACAGAATCACTTTAGCTAGCAGATCTTGGAGACACTCCCTCATATGCCCTCTTGTGGGAGGAATAAAGGCACATTATAGGCATATAGCTTCATAGGGGTTTACTAGGCTAACAATCACAAGAGCCTTTTTAAGCCAAGCTATGCATTCCAAATCTCTGACAAGTTCTGATACCCTTGATAAGTGTAAGCAGGGGCTTGCGAGGTGAAACACTTACAAGCAGGATCCTGGGAGATGAACCATTTACAGGCTGTCTGTATCTATGACAGACATAGGTGCCAAACCAGGGATGCATTTCTTGTTCCCCATCCAATTCTCCAAGCTACCCTTGAATTGGGTTAGGGAAGAATTCTGCTTCACATGGATAGTGAGCCTGTTCCAGAGAAGGCATATTCTTTGGGATAAATACCTGTCTCTCCAGGGTGTCCTATTTATATCACAGGCAAGGTTTATGTCTTTAGAATAGGTAATTCTGGTGGTGTTTGTTTTGCGGATATGTGGGAGGTCCATTGAGTGGGGTCTGAGAATGTCTTGTATGCCAGGCATACATCTCCTCTCAACAGTCGTTTTGAAGTTTCCAGTAGTTTATTGAGTTAAGTAGGTGAATGGACAAGTGCTCTTTTTCTGATACCTTGCATTCAACAGGTCAGTTATTTAAAGGCAATTACAGACAATGGTAGGAGGATCCATGGAGGCTGATTGGAGGAAACTCTAAGATATGGAAAAACAAGGAGCCAGTCCCAAAGTTTAGAGGTTAGTGGAAACTTCCAGATTTTAACCATCAACAACATCAGCCGTGCTAATTTCCATAGTCCACCAAGCCACACAAGCTGCTAGTCCCTTATTTGAATATTCCAGTGAGGGTTTACCAGCTCAGCAGCCTGTGGAACTTCATTCTTAGTTAACACTTTTTATTTTTATTTTTAACATCTAACAAACAAAACATGACAACACTCTATGAGCTACAACTATAGAATTATATTTAAGAAAGCACTTACATCTGAGCTTCAGCAGGTTCATTTAATACAGTGGTTTCCATGTTGATTATTGGAAATGCCTGCTTTACAATGCTATCACCAGACTTTATTAGTCTGTTTTGTAAGACATATAAAATGAGAAGCTGAGTCTGCAACAGTGGGGATCATATTCCTTGGAATTAAATATGAAAGCTTAATTACAGAAAAATTTCCAGTCTATCCCATGTAATACGAGATGCTATGCCCACCTTTACAGGGCTTGTTATGTATGCACATACAATATGAAAGGCTGATATTCTCTTGTATAACAAAAAAGGTTTACAGCGCCTGCTTATAAGAAGTCACAGTGGCCATTTTTACAGAGTTCATGGATATGCACAATTAGGAGGAAAAAAGTAAGTAAGGTTTGAGACCTCAGCACCTTTTGTATAGGCTTTCTGTGCCCATGGAATAAAAATGCACCAAGTTGTAAATAGCAGAGTATACAAAAACTTTTAAGAAACATAAGAATCTCAGATCTTTTTTTTTTTCCAAAATCTCTTTATTTGAATTTTCAGATATTAACAGCGATATAGCCAATCAAACACACAAAACAAACAGTACATACAAAAAAGAAACATTCAAAAAACTAATAACGCAAGAAATATATAAATACACTAAATACAGTAGAAGTCACTACATCTCTTCGAGCACAGTCAAATTGTGTCTGTGGTGTAAAGAATATAGCAGTGTGGAGTGATGCCCTGGAACAATTTATATTGTACTACAGATTACAGAAATGTTGTTAAATGCCGACACAGTGGCTACAGTATCTAAACCTGGTTGCTGAGGGCTAGCTTCAGTGAGAGGTGGAACACTCCTGTTTGCAGACCATAGTTTTATGGTTCTCCAGTCTAGGATCTTCACTGTCAAGCTTCTTCCTGTGTCTAGCAGTTACTGAGTGCTCTTCTGTTAAGATTCTTCTATATTTATTCATAAAATAAAACAAACAGAAAACTTGTTATCAGGCACACACACAAATACACACACACACACACACACACACACACACACACACACACTAAAATACCCTTAATGATAATTATATTTTAATAGGCCAGGATATGCACTGGTGTTCTACAGATCAAGCAATTCCATGGTTTGTTGCAGTGGTGGACTTGTAGTATATGGTGCTCACAGCTGCTCCTGACAGGATATCCTGTCAGGGATTATTGCCATGCACTTAAAGTGGCTTCAGGGTGTTTCTCTTTCCAGATTAGAAGGGATGGGGTGGAGTCAGTGTCGCAATGCTATGATTAGACAATTAACATCATTGGTAGTGTTTCACTGAGTGAAAGCCACAATTCACCCCTTCATATGGTTAAGCTTTCTTAAAAAAAAATAAAAAATAGGAGCTTGGAGACTTAAGCCTATATATTTATAGCTTTGTCCAAGATGTTGGAAGTGAAATCAACAGTGATGCAAAGGCAGACATGAATTAAAAGATTCTGGTTGTTTTAGTTATAAGTTTGGTAAGTGGCTAGAATGGCAGGCATTATATTGTGCACATTGCTGTAGGATATTAAGTCTGACAATCAAATGTCTGATATTAGTGATTGCCCTGTCTTTTCACCTCTTGGTGCAAGAAACAAGAAATCTTGGCAAAGCTAGAGTACTGGGGGTGGGGGTCAAAGTTTGAATCAGGGGCAGGATTAATTATTCCCCTTGAAGTGGCAGAAGGTGGAGAGAGGAACATGTTTGTATTAACAAGTACTTCTGAAGGATCTAGAAGTTTGCAGGCCATTGTAGAAGTAAAACTTCCCATTTTCTATCCTTGTGTTGTGGAGCCAGCTCTCATAAATAATGACATGAAACTGTTGGCTCTTTTTCAAGAATAAAAAAGTCTAAATTAACTTATTTCCTGATTCAAACGACTGAGAGCAAATAAAGCAATACAATTCTGTGGTTTCTTTACATTCAGTTAACCCTAGGTAGACAGTGTAGCCTTTTCTTTTTGAAATCTTCTTTTCCATGTTCTTCACCTCCAATTGTTAAGTCACAACATTTTCCACATTCCAGGAATATGGAAAAAAGGCAGTGTTTTCCCCCTCTTGAGCAGTACAAGTTTAACATTCTCTGCTTATATAACTTATTTGCCTTGCTAAATGCATGGCACATAAGAATGTTTTACAAGTCTCTCTCTCTCTGTTCTTAATTGAGTAGATTTGTAGCAGGCCCTAGTAAATGCTGAGGAATACCATTAGATAAGTTATAGTTCTTGTGATGCATATAGGAATGAGCTGCAAGCTAGTCTTGCCCAAACATCTGAAAATGGCAATAAGTGCTTATTATTTCAAACAGCATTTCTATAGGGATTACAAACCTCAGTGAAATTTATAAATAATACACTTAATCTGCCCTAAATTTTAACCTTAGCATACACTTTGAAGTTTAACTGAATGAACAATTCATAAGCAAAGTATTCAAAATGTCATCCTGTGCTTTTTTTAATAAGTAAAATTTTGCATCTAAAAATGTTTATACTGCAACTTCTACCACATTCGGTTTGTATTCAAGTAATCCATGGTATAGTCCTCTAAAATGTAATGTGATTTAAGTATAATGCTTCTTCAACAGAACATATCACATGCATATTGTATGGAACAAATGTTCGCAAACAGGGCACATGTTAAATGTGTATTTATACAAATATTAAGTTACTAAAATAATGGCTATTATGGTCACGTGTTGTCTGCACTATATAAATTTGGAAATTCAAAGTCTGTCTTAATTAGTGATAGCACTCCTCATCCGTTTGCAAAAAAAAAAAAAAAAAACTCCATTTGTATGATAAACAACCAAATATATGAAGCAAAATGAAGCTCATTCAGCAAACCCTTTGACCGTTGAGAGCCATGAGTCACAGAACTGAGCCATGCTGTGAGTTATCATCTGAAATGTTCTTGTACATGTTATTAAGTGTTTCTAATTTTGACCACTGTCCCACATTATATGGGGTAGTGTTCTGCATTCTAGAGATAAGAGGTTCAGTGCAATGAAAGTGACATGCATGCTATCATACACTCATTGAGACGCTGAAATAGTAGGCTGAGCAGTAGCATGAGATGCCAATAAGTATGTAGTCTGTGACAGACAGCATGGGATATGAATGCATATAAATGTCTATTATTTGTTAGGTTATGTTAGAGCCCACAAATCTCAGTGGTACAAATAAAAGTTATTATTTGGAATGGAATAAATATCTGTGCCAAACCACATTCTCTGATTTAGCACGGATTTGGTGAGAAAATGTCTAAAACAGATTGAGCTAATTTCAAAACCATATGCGCACCACATAATATTTTGTTTTTTTTTGGTACTCCCTCTGTCTCTCCTTTCATATTTACTCCTCTTTTATACAAACTGCAGTTGAATGATTTGCCTTTCAACTGCATGCAGTCCTTAGTCAATGGATCAGGGACTGATAGATCGCTGACTTGTCCACCAGCCTGCTCTATACCCTATATCAACGATAATGGGGAAATTGAAACAGAAACTCAGACCCAGAAGTGGAATCTTGTATTCAACAAGTAGATGTTCTTATATGTAAGAAACATACCATGCCCTCTTGATTTGTCTGAATGTTTGATGTATTTTCACTTTTATCAATTTTTTATTTATTGTATATTTTGCTCTTCTGGAGCCTGGGTCATAGATGAAAAATATCAGCTCACCATTCCACTTACCCCATTATCTAATTTCCAGCAAACTAATAAATAAACAAATAAATAAAAAATATACTATTTCTCCAACTTAATCTGCACAGAACAGTGCCCACTTTTTTTTAAACATAACATTCTCTTTTATTGTTTGCTTATTCTTTTCATGGCATCCACCTTTTATTTTATGTGCCTCACTTTATGTTCAAAGAATTAAAAAAAAAATCATGGTCACATATCAGGCAATTGCATTGTCTTGTATTTATGAGAAATATAAACAGCATGCCTTTGATTACTGCTTTATATTTATTGCCATCTTCATTATTCATTCTTGTGTGCACTCATTGCACATTTTATATTTCAAAAACTTACATTAACCATTAGTGCCTTCAGTTTGGGTGCATTCCTGGTAAGTTTCCAATGGTACATGTTTTCTTTTTAAGTATTTACTTACTCAATCAGTTCTCTGTTCAACAACAATCAAAAATTAATATTCAGTCATTGTAGTGGGACTGTGATATCTGGATTAAGACTGCTTTATCCTTTTGTATTGTTTTTTTTTTTCTGTAAACATTTCTCAGTCTGAAACCCAGAGGCATTAGCACAACAGATGTCTTTAGAATACAGAGTATTTGATTTTGAATATGTCATGTCATTCTCAACTGCAGTATTTTTAGAATGCATATCATTATAGCTATAAGTCGCATGCCACCTGCATCAGTAAGAATAAGAACTGAAAGTGCATTTCAAATTGTAATGCTCAGAGCAACATAAAGAAATGATGATTCTGGAAGAATACTTCTCTGGTGTTTGATTTCTACATTATGTGGACAAATATATATATATATATATATATATATATATATATATATATATATATATATATATTATGTGCAATAACATTAAATTATGGTGTCTCATTATCTACTTAAAAATATTTTGTTACTTTAAGATATATTAAAACAAATTACAAAACTATCTTGTCATAGTGTTTGCCATCTGCATGCATTGTTTTTCAGATAAGTGCAAAAAAAACCTAATTTGACGGTATACATTGTACCATAAGAATAATATACATGTTTTTAGCATTCTCCTTTTATTCAGTAAAATCATGCCAGCAAGTCTATTTTCAGTTTACTAAAGTACTTTTACACATAAACTGTTAGTGAATATCATTTTTGAAATGATACCGACACAAATTTTCATTAAAGCAAAATATCTCCAATTTAGCATCTGCACAAACAACTGCTGCATAGTGTAATAACTGCTTGTGTTTAATGTTGAACACTTTTGATAAAATAACTTATTTCAATGCGTTATCATCCCCATAGTCTTGGCACTGCTGATGCAAGCAAAATGTATTCTCTTAAATCTTCCAAGCATAAAAACATCTTTAAATATGCCATTTAATAAAAGTACTACAGCCACTGCACTATTAGCTATATTTATTCACATGGCTTGTATCTTCCATGTAGCATACAGATCAGAATTAACTAATAAGGAATTTAATTGAAACTTAATCATTTGCAGAAATATAGCCAGGCTGGAAAATGGGAAACTGCTGTATCCATACAGATATATATATATATATATATATATATATATATATATATATATATATATATATATATATATATATATATATAAATATATGTGTGTGTGTGTATATATATATATATATATATATATATATATATATATATATATATATATATATATATATATATATATATATATATATATATATATATATATATATATATATATATATATATATATATATATACACACACATATATATATATATATATATATATATATATATATATAGAGAGAGAGAGAGAGAGAGAGATTCTGGCATGGCAGATCTGAATTTTGAAACAAGTTGCTAGTTGTTTATTTCTGAGAAGAAAATGTATTATTCTAGTCATATTACATAGACTGAGAGCCTAGTAAATATATATAGCTCTTCATATCAGTCTGCAAGGTTTAATGATTTAGATAAAAATAATACTGAGAAACTTGAGAATCTATTGTAGATTTAGATTGTTCTAGTGAATAAATGAGTCACTGTTAGGGATAATTAAATTAATTATGCTATTAGATTACCGACTACTAATTTTTTTCTAGTAGCATTTATTTTTTATTTTCAGAAATGGAAACAAGTGAGAAGAATATCTGTTTTGTTACATACCTAGTACACTCAGATTGCTCTTAAAAATTGTCTGGACTGGATGCATACATATCTTGGAACAATGCATTATGCTATTTTTTCAAACAACAAAAGGAGTGTCTGACTTTTTATATGGTACACAAATGCATGCATTTTTTTACTGCAAATGTGGTAATATCTTAGTAATTGTACTGGTGATAATTGCATGCCAGAATCCTGATAGATGTCATAATGTTTGCCCAGTGCTCTGTTTTCTACTTGCCAAAAATTGGGAAAAAGCTGCTTGACTTAAAACCTGGGAAATTTCAGAAAACAAAAGGAAGGTGAAGGCCATCTACTGCCAGTGAGGCAGCACCAGAACAAAAAGATCACCTAGAGAATAATATTCTTCTTCATAAAATCTCATGTAATGTCTAATATTTCCATATCAGATGGAGAAATCCAGCATACTAAATATAGATTGTGTATGCAAAAAGCAGATATGATTTACATTTTTTATTAATTTCTTATGTCCTATTTATGTAAGCACTTACTTCCTCCTTTGATTACATGTTGTAGTTAACATGCATTGCTAGACTATTTTTTCCTAATTATAGGTGCAGTACAGACAATAGTGATGCAAAATTACCAGTCATTCCTTAGAACTTGAAAATCTAACCAGTATGCCTCAGAACCATATTTGCCACTTCCATAGCTGTGCAAAATACTGCACAGATGCTTTCCCCTAGCTCCTAATAAGAGATAATAATTTGGCATTGTTCTATTAAGACCCATCAGCGAGAAATTTTGCAACAGTTAGTGCCATATCACAATGTTCAATAACATGGTTAAAGTGGTCTGTCCTCAAAGAGGCGTATTTTCCAAGTGAGAAATCTCTGGACAAAGTATATAACACATGCTATGTGGATAATTCCAGTGGACTCATTAATATTAAAGATATACATGACATGATATGTCTGTCATCACCCTATAATAATTAGGAAATACATCTATGCAATATATTTATATGGCTATGACAATTGATCTAATAATTAATAGAACCTGTAGAAGGCTTTTACTTTAAATAGATGATCAATGTGGTTGATGTTATGACAGTCTGAGGAAGCATGATGGATCCATGTGAAAGCGCTTACTGACCTACTTTGTTTTTTTTTCTCTGTGTGTTCTTTGTCAATATTAAAGTTTTATCAAGCTGAAACCGTGCTGCTGTATTTGTAGATTTTTGGTTGGATATTTATATGGTACTTTGCAGTACATTATACCAGTCTCTGCAAAGTAACCTTAGCACTATGCAAACCATGTTAGGGAAAGTTTAGTTTACTGTGAAACTCTTTTTTGTATTTAAAATGCATTTTAATAAGGGGAAAATGTCCTGTCCTTAGAAACATGTTAACCCAATAACTCTTTATATTCCTGTCTGGCTTTCAGTGTCTGGAGCATCTAATGGGGCTATTTATTATACGTATGTAGTCTTACGTCTGTGACAGGTCTTCCTAACCAACAACTTCAATGGTAGTTATGGCACCAGGAGTCTCTCTTTCTCTCGCTTCAGTTCAAGAGTATTACAATATTTACTATATCTATTTAGAAAAAAAGGATTGGTTATGACACTTCTGGGTATTCTTATACTTGAAACTTCCTATTCAACATATTTATCTTGTGCAATCTGAAATGCATTTTATATATTCTTGCTATATTTAGGATCTTCTTTTGTCCTCTCTATCAAATATATCACCTTGATGTTGCAAAATTTCTCATTCTTAGTTAAAAGGTTTTATTTTTATTTTCTTTTTTAACTTCTAATAAACAAAACATGACAACACACTATGAGATGCAACTTTAGAACTGTATTTAAGAAAACACTTTTGCCTGAGCTTCATCATGTCCATCTAATAGAGTGGTTTACACTTTGATAATTGAAAATGGTTGCTTTTATGAGGCTATCACCAGACTTTATTAATCTGTTTTGTAACATGTAAAAAGAGAGGCTGAGTCTTTAACAGTGGTGCTCATATTCCTTGCAGCCAAGAATGAAAGCTTTATTACAGAACAGTTTCCATTCAATCATGACTTATTTATGGGTCTTATTTTCTTCTGACATATAATAAGAAAGACTAATATTCTCTTGTATAACCAACAATATATATATATATATATATATATATATATATATATATATATATATATATATATATATGTATATATATTTACAGTGCCTGCTTATAAGAGGCTGATATACATGATTAATGTGACCCATCCCATTCTTCTTCCTCTTGATGAAGACAAACCTATTAATATGCAGGGGAGGTAGTCACTTAAAACTAAACTAGGTGATTCCCATTTTTGAACAATACATGCAACAAGTCACAGTGCTCATTTTTTACAGTGCTCATGGATGTGTACAAATAGGAAAAAAAAGCAAAACACAAGTAAAGTATGAGACCTCAGAACCTTTTGCAAGCTTTCTGTGTGCATGGAATAAAAACCCATCAATTGGGGAACTGCAGAGTATACCAAAACTTTTAATAAACATTAAGAATTTCAGGTTTTCTTTGAGCATATGCAAATTATGCCTATGTTGTAAGCTTAAAGAATATAGCAGTGTGGAGTTGTGCCCTGGAACAACAATTTTAATTGTACTGCAGATTATAGAACTTTTGTTACATGCTGGCCCAGTGGCTCTAGAATCTTTACCTAGGTGCTGTGTGGTAGCTGCTGTGAGAGTGGAATGCTCTTGGTCCCAGAGCATGTATTTATAGTACTCCAGCCTGGGGTCTTTACTGTCAAACTTTTTCCTGAGTCTAGGAGTTACTGATGTGTTTTCTGATCAGATTTTTCCTCTCTCCAGTTTAAAGGTGGGGAAATTAGTGCAAAAAGAGGCCTAGATAGCTCTGTGTCTGGCTAGATAGAGTGCTGCAATTTGGGAGGGATCAGGTGGAAGAGCAGTTAACCAATCTCCTGAGAGGGGGTGCTGTCACGGGGCATGGTGTGGGGTTAGATGGTACAACAGGCTAATGCAATCAGTATGGGGCTGGGCTGTCAACCAACCTGGGAGGCTAGAGTTTGAACACCTGTTCTCACTCTTAGCACCAAGAGGAAAGCTCAAGTCCTATATCAGTAGTAGAAAAAAATTTCAAATAACTGAAAGTTGCTGTTTAAGTTTGTGTACCTCATGAGGTAAAAAAAAAACACTTTCAAACCCATGCCAGTTACTTTTTAAAATTGTACTCATCTACAGATCACAAACAAAAAATTATATGTATGTATGTGACACCAGGGAAATACTGCCAATCCAGCTATCTGAAATGTTGTAAATAATCATATGTCATTGTGAATAGTAATAGGATTCATATGCTTTCCCTATAAATGTAAGAGAACTGTATGTTATGTACTGAGCTTCAAGAATGTAACCACAATGTACCCTACTAGAAAAAAGTTAGTTAATGCAGCAAAGAGACAAAATGATTAAAGCTAGAGTTTTTCATATTGTCCTGAAACAGAAAGAATTGCTAGGTTTCAAATGTAAAAGTGTTTAATTGTTTTATGACTCCAGTTCTAGGCAAACATCTGAGAAATATGTATTTTTCACAAAGAAATGTTTCATTTTTTTAAGTTCCTGTTAGACTGGGAACTAACGGCTGGTGACAAAGAGTGATATTATCCAAGCTAACCCAGCAGTAGTGTTGATTATTAATTTAAAAACTCTTTCAGAGAAAGTCAGTGCATTTTGTATATTGTCTTGGATCTAGAAACATCCACTTATCATCAGCACTACATTTGCCTTGCTCTGTAAGTTTGTTAGGACATAGTATCTTTTAGATTTAGAGAAGAATATAATAAATATTAGTTCAGATGTTTTCTGTATTTGAGACTGTCCCACAATGTTGTTTTAAAATATGACCTGTGATTCTGAACTCTGTAGTTACTGTGTTGTTTGTGTACTGTCTTATTCTTTTATTACTTGTCATTAAATATATTTAAACCTTTTAATTGTGGCTGGTTTGTTTAGAGATGTTTAAGCTCTTAAAGTACTTGCTTATGTATTTGGTGACACTGTATAGGCCACTCCACTAGCTTTAGTCTTGGTCACACAATTACTATTTGGATAATAGTAACATCACACAGTAGGACTGGACACCCTTTGGTAAAGGCCTTATAGTAGAGCTGATAAGTAAGGGTGACTGGTGGCAGCTGGTACTACCTTATATTCTGGGCAGAAGGGGGCATAGCTAGTAAACCTGTGCTAGCCTTTCTCAGGTGTGTGTGTGTGTGTGTGTGTGTGTGTGTGTGTGTGTGTGTGCTTGTATAGCAATCAAAACTCAAAGTGTGTATGTGTCAGGTATATGGACAAGGACATGAATCACTGGTTGGACACAGAGGGTGCTGGAGGTTTTCGCTTGGCCACTCAGCAGAGATCTCAACACTATAACTGTGCCAGTAGGGAATCTTATTGGGAATCTGGAGAAAGAGATAGAAACCATTCCCAGACTGGCTGTGGTCTCTGTGTGCTCTTAAGGGAAATTGTACTTCACTGTGTGTGTACTTGTCATCCTCCCAATGTGTACATCCCTCACAGGCCAGTGCAGGAGGTGTCATATATACACATATATATATACACACACACACACACAATGGATATAAAAAGTTTGCACACGCTTGTGAAAATGCGAGGTTTTTTGTGATATAAAAAAAATGAGACCACAATAAACCATTTCAAAACTTTTCCCACCTTTAATGTGACCTGTAACCTGTACAATTCAATTGAAAAACAAACAATTCTATTAGGGGAAAAATATAAAAAATTAAAAACATATAATACACTGGTTGCATAAGTGTGCACACCCTTAAAGTAATACTTTGCTGTGTGTGCACACCCATAAACTAATACTTTGCTGAAGCACCTTTTGATTTAATTACAGCATTCAGTCTTCTAGGGTAGGAGTCTATCAGCATGGTCCACCTTGACTTGCCAACATTTGCCCACTCTTCCTTGCAAAAGCACTCCAAATCTGTCAGATTGCAAGGGTATTTCTTGTGCATAGCCCTCTTCAGGTCACCTCACAGATTTTCTACTAGATTTACATCTGGGTTCTGGCTGGGCCATTCCAAAAACTTTAATTTTCTTCTGGTGAAGGCATTCTTTTGTTGATTTGAATGTATGCTTGGGGTCATTGTCATGTTGAAATGTGAAATTCCTCTTCATCTTCAGCTTTCTAGCAGATGCCTGAAGGTTTTGGGCCAAAAGTGACTGGTATTTGGAACTGTTCATAATTCCCTCCACCTTGAGTAAAGCCGCAGTTCCAGCTGAAGAAAAGCAACCCCAAAGCATGATACTGCCACAACCATGCTTTACCATGGGGATGGTGTTCTTTTGGTAATGCAAAGTGTTGTTTTTGCTCCAAACATACCTTTCAGAATTGTGGCCAAAACGTTCATCCTTGGTCTCATCAAACCATAACACATTTTCCCACATGCTTTTGGGAGACTTGATCTATAGTTTTGCAAATTTCATCTGGGCCTGGATTTTTTTCTGTGTAGGAAAAGGCTTCTGTCTTGCAACCCTACCCCATAGGCCAGAAATATGGAGAATACAGGAGATTGTTGTCACATGTAGTACACAAGCAGTACTTGCCAGAAATTCCTGCAGCTGCTTCAGTGTTGCTGGAGGTCTCTTGGCAGCTCTTCTGACCAGTTTTCATCTTGTCTTTTCATCAAATTTGGAGGGACGTCATTTTCTTTGCAACATTACTGTTGTCCCATATTTTCTCCACTTTTTGATGACTGTCTTCACTGTGTTCCATGGTATCTCCAATGCTGTGGAAATTTTTTTCTACCCTTCTCCTGACTGATAACGTTCAACATTGAGATCCCTTTGATGCTTTGTAAGCTCTCTGTGAACCATGGCTTTTGCTGTAGCAGGCAACTGAGTAAATGTCCGTAAAATCCTACTAGGACAGCTGAACATTATTTGGAGTTAATCAGAGTGTCTTTAATTGATGGCAGGTGTGTACCCAAGAAGACTGAATGCTGTAATTAAATCAAAAGGTGCTTCAATAAAGTATT
This sequence comes from Protopterus annectens, assembly GCF_019279795.1. Classification (NCBI taxonomy): domain Eukaryota; kingdom Metazoa; phylum Chordata; order Ceratodontiformes; family Protopteridae; genus Protopterus; species Protopterus annectens. Next base: position 1,995,749,497 of record NC_056735.1, read on the forward strand.
AGTTTAAGGTTGTGTACACACAACAAAGTATTAGTTTAAGGGTGTGCACACTTATGCAACTAGCATATTGTACATTTTTTATTTTTTATATTTTCCCCTAACAGATTTCTTTGTTTCTCAATTGAATTGTACAGGCTATAGGTCACATTAAAGGTGGGAAAAGTTTTGAAATTATTTATTGTGGTATCATTTTTCTATATCACAAAAACCTGGCATTTTAACAGAGGTGTGTAAACTTTTTATATCAACTGTACATGGCTCTCTCTCTCTCTCTCTCTCTCTATATATATATATATATATATATATATATATATATATATATATATATATATATATATATATATATATATATGGATCACCTTTAAAACCTCGAAATCGCATTTGCCAGACACACTAATGACCGACACCAAAAGACCGACAACAAAAAACGCCGACAACGCAAAACACCGAAAACCATTACACCAACACACTACACGTAAACAACACAGTACACTACATAACATATGCACTATCCCTAACCCAAACCCTAACCCTAAGGTCCGACACTATCGCACACACACCCTACCTGCACCCTAACCCTAACTCACTTACCCACCCCTAAACCCACAGTCCCTCACTATCAAGTAGGTGCTGTGAAAAATAAATCCACCACGAAAATGCAGAGAAATGCTTTTTTACTTAAGTTGATTGCTTCAATTCAGTGCAATGAAGTAAACAGCATACAACAGCTACAGCTGAAAAAAACAGCACACAACATCTAATCAGTGTGGTTCTATAGCCTTGAGGTATGAGCTGTTAGCTATTCTGGTTCCACAGAGGGTTGCTTAGAGTGCCGTTATGGATTTTGTATTTATATATATATATATATATATATATATATATATATATATATATATATATATATATATATGTACATATGTGTGTGTGTATATATATATATATATATATATATATATATATATATATATATATATATATATATATATATTTATATATATAATGTGGCTTGTTTTCCATGTCACTAGTTCACTTATTGATATTAACAGAAGCATTTTGTCATTTTGTCATTAATTAACAAATTATGTCCAAATCCTGGGTTTGGTGTTTTAGCTTAACTCCATTTTTTTAGCGATTGCATTTTTGTTTCCTTGGAGTGGGCCCATAGTTAACTTGTCCAGTATGTGGAAGCAGAAACCTCCATGATTTAGGAAATCATGGCAGTGCTTTGATAATTGTTTTTTTGATTATCTGATGTTAGACAGGTCGTGTGCTGCCCTAATTTTGAATATGTTCACAGTTTTCCCTATGTAAAAATAACTGCAGTCACTACAGTGTACACAGCATATAACAGAAGCAGTGTTGCAATTACCAGAACAAGTGGTGTTGATTTTTCTCCTGAATTCTGGGCAAAAGAAGTAGTCCTTGTTGTTCATGTATTTGCAGATAGTGCAGAAAGCGAGACCACAGGGATAAGTTACTCTGTTGTCCTCCTCTAGTCTGAATTTGCACTCAGTCCAATCCCTAATGTTCCTAGCTCTCTTAAATACAAAACAATGGTGAGGTCCTAGAAGGTTCCATTTGTTTATTGTCTGTAATCATTAACCAGTTGTCAGTTATGATCTTTCTGATTGCTTTATAATATACTTTAAAAGTGAGTGAGGTGCTTCTTTTTCTTTTGTCCTCCTGTGGATCCCGGTGTTGGTTTCTGTTGATCCCTAGGTGTCTCCCAGGGTGGTCCCTCAAAATGGGATTATCTGTCTCTTTTAAAGTTCTGATGGGGTTGAGGATGGAATTTAGTACTCTGTTGCTGTACCCCCTAGGCAGAAAGTCTTGGTGTATGCTGATTAGATTTGTGATAAAATCTCTAAGCTCTTTGGAGATGCATGCAACTCTCATCCCCTGAGATTTTATAACATTTCTCTTTATTATCCAGGAATGCAAGCTTTTGCTGTGCAGCAGTATACTAATCCTGGATGATTTTCTGAACAAGTTGTTGGAGAGGCATTTGTTTTCAGTGTCCTTGGATATGGTTATGTCTAAATAGTTGGCCGAGGTCTTGCTATGACTGGTTGTGAATTTCAGGAAGTTAGTGGAATTATTGATATGGTTGTAAAAGTCATTCAGTTGGCTTCATTCCACTCCCTGATGATAACTATGTCATCAATAAAACAGAGACAGCATTTCATTGATGCAAAATAGGGGCCTTTGCACACTGTCTCATCCTCCCATTTTCACAGAGCCACATTGGCCAGGCTTGGGAACAGGGGCATCCCCATAGCAATTCCAGTAGTCTGCTTATAAAACTTGTTGTTGAACATGAAGTAGTTGTTCTTAAGGGTTAAGTCCAATACTTACCTAGAACTTCTCTCCCTCCTGGTAATGCATTGATGTCCTTTTCATATACCTGTATTGCAGCTTGAATACAATAGTTGTGTGGAAGTGCTGTATAAAGTGCTTCCACATCTATTCTGACTATGATACTGGAACTACTAACTGGAATATCACAGATTTTACCAAGAAAATCCAGAGAGTATAAAATAAAAGATGTGTAGGCCTCTGCCATTGGTTTTATTAGGGCAGCAAGGTTGATGGGTGTTGACTCAGATATGCCTGTGCTCAAAGAAAATTTGAGATTCTTATGTTTATTAAACCTTTTTTTTTTGTATACCCTGCATTTCACCACTTGGTGGATTTTTATTCCATGGGCACAGCAAGTCTTCAAAAGGTTATTAGTTTTCAATATTTACTTAACTTTTTACTTTTTTCTCTAACTTGTGCACATCCATAATGCGCTCTGTAAAAAAATGAGCACTGTGACATGTTTTCCACTGTCTGCTGTTTCTCTGGATGCATGTACTGTTCAAAATTGGAAATTACCTAGTGCAGCTTTAAGTGACTACCTCCCCTGCATATAAAAAGTGTGTCTTCATCAAGAGGAAGAAGAATGGGAACTGGTTACATTTATCATTTATATGATCCTCTTATAAGCAGGCACTGTAAACCTTTTTGTAATACAAGAGAATATTAGCCTTTCATATTATATGTCTCAGGAGATAATGAACCCACTAAAAGTGGGAACATCCTTTCATATTACATGTGATAGACTGGAAAAAGTTCTGTAATAAAGCTTTCATACTTGGTTCCAAGGAATATGAGCCCCACTGATGCTGACACAGCTTCTCTTTTTACATGTGTTACAAAACAGGCTAGTAAAGTCTGTTGATAGCCTTGTAAAAGTAAAAATGTTCAATGATCAAAGTGTAAAAGTTTCAATTAGATGGACATGATGAAGCTCAGACAAAAGTGGTTTCATAAATATAGTTCTATAGCTGTAGCTCATAGTATTTTGTCATGTTTTGTTTTTTAGAAGTTAAAAATAAAAATAAAAATAAAAAAATAATCAAGAATGAGGTTTCACATGCAGCTGAGATGGTAAACCCTCATGGGTCTTCAGGACGATCTAAGTAATGGACTAAACTCTAAGCTTTGCGATTGGATCCTTTTTTTTTCATCTCCCAGATTTTCTTCCAATCGGCTCCTGAGGACCTCCCCACTATTATCTGTAACTGCTTTTAAATAACTTAGCTGTTGAATGCAATGTATTAGAACAAGAATACTCCTCCATCTACCTGCTTAATTGAATAAACTACTGGAAACTTCAATAAGGTGTCTTTATTCCTGTCACAGGGAGGGTGTCAGAGAGAGAGAGAGAGAGAGAGAGAGAGTCTCCTAGATCTGCTAGCTAAAGTGATTTTATCTCTACTAATCCTTTATACTCTGTTTCTTGTTAGTCCCGTCACCCTCTGGGTAACAGGTGGGATACCATTCTTTACCTGAGCCCTCTGGATTTTTTCTGTTTTCAGTTTATATTACAGAGGAATCTCTCTCTCTCTCTCTCTCTGTTGATTCCTTCCAAGCTCTTCTTTTATGTTATGAAGATTTTCAGGCATGAAGAACATAGATAATATAGATGGTCTTGTTCATATATTCCAAAACTGTCAAATAAAGTTTATAACATTTGTTACTGATCTGTCTATCACTAGTTTTTCACATTTGTCCTTTGGACTTGGGATAGTGATGGTTGGATTTTATATTTCAGAATTTCCATTCTTGCATAAATCTTTAGAATTCCTGTCTTGATCATTGTGTGCCATCGTCAGAGATGAAAGCAGATTTATCTCATATCTCAGGAATATAGATTATAGTGCACTAACCATATTTGTATTTGTGATGTCTGTTGAAATGATAACTTTTTGGAACCTGTAAAAATAACAATCATAAAATGCATGGCTTCTCGGAATTGTAATATATCTGTAACTTCTCAATCTAAGATTGATCTGGAACTGGGTATGATGTGATCCATTATTTAGGATTGTTGTTATGGTATGCATTGCAGAAGGCACAACTTTTCACTTTGTGTTCTGAGTTAATATTTTTGGGTGAAACATTATGTCAGAGAGTCAGAAAAATAGCAAAATCAGTGTGATTTCTGATATACCACCCAACCACACACGCACACACACACACCGCTGCAATCATGCTACTACACATACACACACACACACACACACACACACACACACACACACACACACACGCACACCGCTGCAATCATGCTACTACACACACACACACACACACACACACACACACACACACACACACACACACACACACACACACACACACACACACACACAGATATTATAGGTGCTTTCCCTGGCCTGATCTGCTATAGTTCTAACAGTCCCATTCATGATATAGGTTCAGTTTTTTTGTCCAAGTCTCACCCCAAACAGTATGGTATAGTTATACTTTGAATAGCTCTTTGGTACCAGTGAAAAGTTGTGGGTAAGTGCCCATGGCTAATTAGCATTGGTTATACCCCCAGACTGATGTATTTAGATGTTTCCATCTCCATCCATAGTGATATAGTGTTACTTGCCAGCATTGTCCTACCACAGTGACACTACAATGTTCTCTGAACTGGAAGCCTAGCTTTTACTGAGCAAACCTGTTTGAAACAGATTTGCACATTGCAATTTAGGTTTCTGAATCCCAGCCTATATCTGTTGCTCTTTATTTGCACTGTAGTCTTCCCGGATTTGATTCATGTATGTTTTCAATCATTTGTATTTTTAATAAATTGAGATCTATAATTTGGTCAACTTTAAACATTATGATGTATTATTTTGTCAGCTTTAAACATTAAATCCTGGATGCAACTTACTTCTTCCTTGAAAAGAAAGTATGACAGGCTGCTGTTAATAGAAGTGTGCCACTGAGTACAGCTTACACAGTCTAGAGGAGTGTATAACAGCCCAAATGGGATTTGTGAGTTTGTGGTGCAAAATAGAGCAAGATTCTGTGTGTTATTTTGTTCCATTGTATAATGCTGTAGCGTTGTCGCCTCACAGTAAGACACTGTCTGGTTCGATTCTCAGCTAGAGTGTCTTCTGCGTGGAGACATGCATGAATGGGCGTACCTTCGTTGAAGGTTGTGCGTCAGGCCTGGCAAGCCAGTATGCAAAAATCAACTGCCAATCATTAGCGAACCGGAGTTCCGTTGTGGTGACCCCTAACTGGGAAAAGCCGAAAGACAAACAAACAAACCAAGCACCGTTCCCATATTAAAATTCACCCACCCATGATTGTCAGCAATACACAAAATAACCAGCACTGTTGTATTCACCGGATATCTAGATATAAACTACGAGATTCTAATGGGACTTTAATGGCAAGCAAATACCAACTTGATCAGTTGTGGAGGCAGTAATCTCCCTCCCTTTTAGTATGTTGCTCTGTCTATAGTGCAGTTCTTAAAATTACCTCTGAGATAAAGAAAATACATCTATTTTTCCTAGGGTGCAAGTCAACCTGTTGCCTCACACAAATTTGACTTCCTCAAGCAGTGATGCCGGCAATCTTCCAACTGTACACATAAAATGTAGAAGCCAAGGAGGATAAGGATCAACCGTAACCACTTGAATGTCTGTATGAACGCTTTATTAAAACATGCGTTTTCGTCTAACATAAGACTTCCTCAGATAAGACAGTCACTGCCATCATTCCATCTTAAATAGTAGTTAAAATTATCCAAAACCAATCAAATCTCACCAACTTTTAGCTAATTAACTAAACAAAATTAGTTAAGGTGAAAGCGTCAGTGGATATGTCAATGATTATGTATAAAAAACATAAAAACACTAATCCTTTTAAAAAATGCTTTTCCACAGTACATTTTAAAATACATTTGTAAAAACAAATTATTTTCTTTATTACTTTCAAAATCTTTCATAAATGTTTACTCCTTAGATTGTTGGATGCTATTTATATTTCAAACAAAAGTTTCATTTGAGGTCAGTGTATTCTTTCTTAGTGTAAAATCGCCATCTTGTGGTGAATTATATTATATCTTTTACTACTTGGCTTTAGCTGCTTTCAGCTTTAATAAGGGTAGTATGGAGATGTATTCGTTCAAACCAGGGGGTCTATTGGCTTCCAAAGCCACTTGCCACCACAGCTCCCTGTATCCTATGTTCTCCTCCCATGGGCCCCCTCTTATATCAGTTTTAACTTGGTCCAAGACAAAGAAAGCATAGTCAATTCTTTACATATTGTTGTATGTCTATATAATGCATTAGTGTCCTTCCCTTTCCTAATATCATATGTGTGTTCATAGATCCTCTTTTTCAAGGATCTTTCCGTCTTACCTACATAATAGGAAGGACACTTTTTGCAAATTACTAAATAGACTACCCCTCTCGATTCACAGTTAAAGTACCCCTTACCATACAGCCATATGTCTCTACTTTCCAAGTGTATTTTTTCACAATTTATGACCATTTTACATTGTTTACATTTTCCACAACTATATGTCCCAACCTTACTTGTATTTGCTCTATCCCCTAATCGTATGTTTATGTTTTTCCCTATTTCTAATATGTTCTTTATATTAAGGGAATTCTTATAAACTACTTTTGGGTTAGATTCTGCCAGACCCCTTAGATCTGTAAAACCCTTGAATCTCTCCCATTCTTGGTTAAATAATGTTCTCACTTTTTTGTTTAATTCATTGTATTCTAATACTAATGAATGTTCGTAATTCATGTCTTGCTCATCTATATTTCCATTTTGCTCCTTTATGTTTTCTTTTATACCTGTTATAGGTTTAAATCTTCCACTTCTTCCATTGGTTACTTCCATTCTGAGCTTGTTAATAAAGTCTTTAGGGTATCCCCTATCTGTGAACATCCTTTCCAACTTGTCACATTCTTTGTTGTACTCCTCTTCAGATGTTGTCATTCTTGACCCTCTAATAAACTGGCCCTTAACTAGGTTTCTTTTGCAATGTATTGGGTGTTCACTGTCAAAATGGAGAAAAGAATTCACATAGGTGGTCTTTCTGTGTACTCTTGTCTCAAAAGAGTTAGATGTTTTTAATATTTCCACATCTAGGTAGGCAATCCTGTCATAGGAAAAATTATGTGTAAATTTGAGGAAATTAGTTGTGTTACCTAAATAATTGAAAAATTCATTTAATTTTTCAATACTTCCTGTCCAAAATATTATGATGTCATCCAGGAACCTTCTATATAGTTTACAATACTTTATGTAATTGGAGGGAAAAATATACTTGTCCTCCCAGTTAGCAAGGACGAGGTTAGCAAAAGTAGGTGCACAAGCTGCTCCCATCACCACACCTTTTGTTTGTTGGAAAAACTCCCCCTTGTGGACAAAATAATTGTTCTTTAGTACTAGGTCCATCAGACCTGTGCACGCTACTTTTTCCTCAAATTTCAATTTCTTGTCCCAAAATACTTCTTCCTCAAACATACGTATCCCTTCGTCATATGGTATTGAGCCAAATAGGTCTACTACATCAATTGTCACGAACAAAATTTCATTGTCAAATACCTTGGGTTCCAATGCTCTTAATAAGTCCCAGGAGTCACGTAGTATGGCCTTTTTGTTTTTCCAAATATGTTTAGTTTTGACATCCACAAACTTGGCCAAAGCCGTGGTTTTAGATCCCTCTGCTGCCACTATTGGCCTAAAGGGGGGATCATCACTTTGCTTGTGAATTTTCGGTATACCGAAAATTACTGGTATTATTGGTTTATTGGTTTTTAAATAGGAAAACATTTTTTCATCCAAAACTTTTTCCGTTTCCATATCTAATAATGTCATGTCAATCTTCCTATATGCTAGGTTAATCTCATTACGGGAAACAACCTTGTATTTTGATTCATCCCTAAGGATGTCATTCATTTTACCCTCATATTGCGTGGACTCCATTATAACAATTCCTCCGCCCTTATCGGGCTTCATGACTCTAATCCCCTTGTTGTTTTTCAGGTCTTGCAAACTTTTTCTTTCACTCTTTCCCAAATTGTTAACATATTTAACCTTTTTGTCCAATTTTTTGATACCCTCTTCCATAACATTCTCAAAGTTCTTAAGCTGTACATGTATGGGTGGGTTGAAAACAGACTTATTTTTCAAAATTCATTGTTCCTCAGTTGCATGTATAGTTTTTCTATCTATGCCATATTTCTCATTACTATATAGTAATTCCAAATTCATTTTTCTTAGAAACAATTTTATGTCCAGTGTTGTTTGTACCCTATCCCCTCTCTTTGATGGTATAAATTTAAACCCTTTTTCCATTAGTGAAAAATGTTCTTTGGTTAATTGTAGGTTGCTGAAATTGTAAATTGTAAAAGCATTTAAGGTAAATTTGTCGCCAACTACAAACAAAAAGGAAAAGACATTGCCTAGATGGGGAATCAAGAAATGAAAGTGGAATTGAACCGAAGGGTGCATCTTTCAACCCCGCAGCAACGCCTATTATTTTCCAGGATGCCGATAACAACGACCTTGACGGCAGTGTTAACTTTACTTGTAAACCGAAGGAACGGTCACAACAAGGTACTTTTTTTATCTCCAATACATCGGAGATGAATAAATGGCTTAAAGAGCCTTATGATTTTAAATTTAATGATAAAAATGTCAATTATGGTAAACGGACAGCTAATACTGAACCTCTTAAGAAAAAAATGGGCAGCTTTTCTAAATTACTGTATAAATATAAGGCTACCACAATTGAAAATGGTTATCTGAAGGAATATTTACATCGTGGCATTGTTCCTAAGGGATTACGCACATGGAAATATCCTAATAATGTGCAGATTGGGTCTGTTTTTCATAGGGATTTGGTGAAGGTTTTTAACAAATGTGGTATGGATATTGTTGGATGCATTATTGAAGAGAATGAAAGGAATATTGTGATGATTAATGAACAAATAAGTGAACTAGATTCACAAATTAAGGGTGATCTCCTTTTTGACATTAAAGAAGAGGAACACAAATACTTTAGTATAAAAGGGGAGATAGAACAGAAATGTACTGATTTAGTGGCAAGGAAGTCAGCAAAGCTAAGAAGAGATATTTTGGAGTATGAGAACAACATTAGTTACCCCAACCCAGTTAACAATTTAGCCCCCCATATAGGAATAATAATAGAAACAAATGGGTAAGCAGAAACAGAACAGGTAGTATGGAGCATCAAAGAGAAGCTTCTGACATTGATACAAATAATTTTGACTATGACACAGACTTCCCACCTTTAGAAACATTACAGAATGAATATAGTTTAAAAGAAAGGAACCATTGGGATTTTCAAGGGAGAGGGGGGTCAAGAGGAAGGGGGTATTACAGGAGATAGAAACCCCCGTTCATACCAAAGACAAAAACAAAGTGATAGAGCAAGACGGTAACAAATTTACTTTAAATGCTTTTACAATTTACAATTTCAGCAACCTACAATTAACCAAAGAACATTTTTCACTAATGGAAAAAGGGTTTAAATTTATACCATCAAAGAGAGGGGATAGGGTACAAACAACACTGGACATAAAATTGTTTCTAAGAAAAATGAATTTGGAATTACTATATAGTAATGAGAAATATGGCATAGATAGAAAAACTATACATGCAACTGAGGAACAATGAATTTTGAAAAATAAGTCTGTTTTCAACCCACCCATACATGTACAGCTTAAGAACTTTGAGAATGTTATGGAAGAGGGTATCAAAAAATTGGACAAAAAGGTTAAATATGTTAACAATTTGGGAAAGAGTGAAAGAAAAAGTTTGCAAGACCTGAAAACAACAAGGGGATTAGAGTCATGAAGCCCGATAAGGGCGGAGGAATTGTTATAATGGAGTCCACGCAATATGAGGGTAAAATGAATGACATCCTTAGGGATGAATCAAAATACAAGGTTGTTTCCCGTAATGAGATTAACCTAGCATATAGGAAGATTGACATGACATTATTAGATATGGAAACGGAAAAAGTTTTGGATGAAAAAATGTTTTCCTATTTAAAAACCAATAAACCAATAATACCAGTAATTTTCGGTATACCGAAAATTCACAAGCAAAGTGATGATCCCCCCTTTAGGCCAATAGTGGCAGCAGAGGGATCTAAAACCACGGCTTTGGCCAAGTTTGTGGATGTCAAAACTAAACATATTTGGAAAAACAAAAAGGCCATACTACGTGACTCCTGGGACTTATTAAGAGCATTGGAACCCAAGGTATTTGACAATGAAATTTTGTTCATGACAATTGATGTAGTAGACCTATTTGGCTCAATACCATATGACGAAGGGATACGTATGTTTGAGGAAGAAGTATTTTGGGACAAGAAATTGAAATTTGAGGAAAAAGTAGCGTGCACAGGTCTGATGGACCTAGTACTAAAGAACAATTTTTTTGTCCACAAGGGGGAGATTTTCCAACAAACAAAAGGTGTGGCGATGGGAGCAGCCTGTGCACCTACTTTTGCTAACCTCGTCCTTGCTAACTGGGAGGACAAGTATATTTTTCCCTCCAATTACATAAAGTATTGTAAACTATATAGAAGGTTCCTGGATGACATCATAATATTTTGGACAGGAAGTATTGAAAAATTAAATGAATTTTTCAATTATTTAGGTAACACAACTAATTTCCTCAAATTTACACATAATTTTTCCTATAACAGGATTGCCTACCTAGATGTGGAAATATTAAAAACATCTAACTCTTTTGAGACAAGAGTACACAGAAAGACCACCTATGTGAATTCTTTTCTCCATTTTGACAGTGAACACCCAATACATTGCAAAAGAAACCTAGTTAAGGGCCAGTTTATTAGAGGGTCAAGAATGACAACATCTGAAGAGGAGTACAACAAAGAATGTGACAAGTTGGAAAGGATGTTCACAGATAGGGGATACCCTAAAGACTTTATTAACAAGCTCAGAATGGAAGTAACAAATGGAAGAAGTGGAAGATTTAAACCTATAACAGGTATAAAAGAAAACATAAAGGAGCAAAATGGAAATATAGATGAGCAAGACGTGAATTACGAACATTCATTAGTATTAGAATACAATGAATTAAACAAAAAAGTGAGAACATTATTTAACCAAGAATGGGAGAGATTCAAGGGTTTTACAGATCTAAGGGGTCTGGCAGAATCTAACCCAAAAGTAGTTTATAAGAATTCCCTTAATATAAAGAACATATTAGAAATAGGGAAAAACATAAACATACGATTAGGGGATAGAGCAAATACAAGTAAGGTTGGGACATATAGTTGTGAAAAATGTAAACAATGTAAAATGGTCATAAATTGTGAAAAAATACACTTGGAAAGTAGAGACATATGGCTGTATGGTAAGGGGTACTTTAACTGTGAATCGAGAGGGGTAGTCTATTTAGTAATTTGCAAAAAGTGTCCTTCCTATTACATAGGTAAGACGGAAAGATCCTTGAAAAAGAGGATCTATGAACACACATATGATATTAGGAAAGGGAAGGACACTAATGCATTATATAGACATACAACAATATGTAAAGAATTTGACTATGCTTTCTTTGTCTTGGACCAAGTTAAAACTGATATAAGAGGGGGCCCATGGGAGGAGAACATAGGATACAGGGAGCTGTGGTGGCAAGTGGCTTTGGAAGCCAATAGACCCCCTGGTTTGAACGAATACATCTCCATACTACCCTTATTAAAGCTGAAAGCAGCTAAAGCCAAGTAGTAAAATATATAATATAATTCACCACAAGATGGCGATTTTACACTAAGAAAGAATACACTGACCTCAAATGAAACTTTTGTTTGAAATATAAATAGCATCCAACAATCTAAGGAGTAAACATTTATGAAAGATTTTGAAAGTAATAAAGAAAATAATTTGTTTTTACAAATGTATTTTAAAATGTACTGTGGAAAAGCATTTTTTAAAAGGATTAGTTTTTTATGTTTTTTATACATAATCATTGACATATCCACTGACGCTTTCACCTTAACTAATTTTGTTTAGTTAATTAGCTAAAAGTTGGTGAGATTTGATTGGTTTTGGATAATTTTAACTACTATTTAAGATGGAATGATGGCAGTGACTGTCTTATCTGAGGAAGTCTTATGTTAGACGAAAACGCTTGTTTTAATAAAGCGTTCATACAGACATTCAAGTGGTTACGGTTGATCCTTATCCTCCTTGGCTTCTACATTTTATGTGTTTGGTTTTGGTGACAGAGAAGGAAGCTGACCGTGGTTTTAAATCTTCCAACTGTGATATGATGAAAAGCACAGACCCGAGTTTGTTAAAATAAAACTTCACCATGAATCCTTAATGACTCACAATCAATCAGGAAGGTAGATCACAGCACACAAAAGTAAAGTCATTTATGTATGTACAGTATGCCTTACCAAGTAAGGGAAGGGACAGGATTAGTAATAATGACCCAAGAACACTTAAGTATGTACTTATAGTACCGTTATATCTGTTATTCTCTAGTTCATTTACGTATAGAATTCTCAAGATTGTAGATATGCACTCGTTAAAGCAGTCTTTAAGGGAAAGGGAAATTAGGCAAATCAGAAGACATACAGACCCATACGTTTACTTTCATGTTGTGGAAAAATAATAGAGAAGGTTATTTTGGATAAATTATTATCAGAACAGGAAAGGCAGTGACATAAAACATTTATCAGCATGCATATGCCGAAAATAGATCTATAACCACATGTATGAAAAGATGTGCTATAATATAATTTATATTGATACCTTCAGCCTTCATCAGGATCATAAACAAAACACTGATGAATGCATTAGAACAATTTGGTATTAATGTAATCTTAATAAGATGGAAAGCTGCATGGCTTACAAGTAGGACATAGCAAGTATCATACATCAGTTCCAAAAGTGAAATGCTAGGTTACAGCCAGAACATCCCACATAGCTTTGTCCATCGATCATAGTTGTTTAGGTTGTATCTTTAAGATCTGTATTTTTCACCTGAAGTGTTCTATAGTCTATGAGCAGGTGACATGAAAATTGATAAACTGATTACATGTGTTACAGACAGGGCATGTCTTCAAAGGAGCAAGACTCAACCGACCATTTGAGCACAGAAGAATAATGTGCTGATAAATATACAAAGAACACTAAGCGTATGAAATCTCAGAGTCATATACTGAAGGATGAATATTTAGTACAGCACACAATGATTACAATTTTACTTTCATTTAAGGACCTGGGTATATGTATGGATCCATATATGAGTTTTTCTGATCATATCAACTAATATATTAATGGTAATTATAAAACTATAAGAGTTACATCAGTGCCAAAACAGAGTATGGAATAATAATAACCTGGAATTCTTATAAGAAAAAAAGCATGACTAAATCTGGAAAACTACAGCAAGAATACACCAAGTACATGGATATGAAAATGTAAGTAAGTTGTTATAAAAGATTAAAATATTTGAGCTTGTACAATATTTCATACAAATATTTAGGAGACCTTATTCATGTATTTAGGACATTTAGAGACTACTTCTGAGGATGTCTGTGGTTATCAAAGAGTAGTACAGAATCATCAGACAGCTTGTGTACAAGATTATGTAAGAATGAGATATGTACTAACTGGGTCCCTGATAGAGTAGCTGATAACTGGAAGAGATGGTCAAATTATATTAAAGCAAGTACTAGTTTACATATTTTAAAGAACAACATGGACACTTACTATGGGAGTGACTGTTTTGGTATATTGGCAGGCTAGAAGGGCATTATTGCCTGTGCCTGAAATAGTTGTATGTATGTATGTATGTATGTATGTATGTATGTATGTATGTATGTAAGTAGGTGCAGGTAGCTACTTTGTAAGACATGCTGTCTTCCTCTGGTGTCATGCATAGCACTCGCAATCTACAAAGCACAACTTGACAATCCAGGTGACAGGAGTGCCTCGAATGGTAAATCATATTAGGCACTTCTAAGCACCATTCAAGAAAATAGGATGGAGAATGTAAGATCCTAATGGTTGCCACAATTCATATCTATAGCTGGTGTACTGAACACTGGGCATAACATACATTTCTGCATCAGTGCCATATTTCTTGAATACCAGGGCCTGGATCTTACTTTGCAGATGATTTTTGCTCAAGCCAATATTTCATTCTAAACCCCTTCACTATCTGCAATTCTAAGTCAGTTTCACCATACTTCTGCCACTGATAACTGCTGCAATACCGAAAGAATCTCACATTCCTGATAAATTTGCATGTCTTTCTTCTAAAAACTAAAATATTCCCATATTTGCTAGGTGTTGTCCCTGCCCTGATCTGTATTTCACTTTCAGATAATACTTCTGCAGACTAAGGAGCATCCTCATCAATTTTGGATGGCCTAGCACAAGGGTTTTCTTATTATGATTTGCTATGGTTTGTGATCTGTTTCTACCTGAAATGCTTTATTGGAGAAATAATTTATAGTACTTGACACATTCATACATTACAGCTAACATCTCATTTTCTGTTACAGTACATACTTTTGTGCAGTTTATAATTGTTCTTGGCCCATGGTCAGCTAGCTTTACAACACCTGTAAGTCCTGAGAAGCCCATTGTAAAGTTCTAACAACTTGATGCTAGGAGTGATAGGAAGCTTCAAATACAGATGGTTAAAAAAAGGGAAAAAAATAAACAAGGTTACTCCAGTTCCACTGTTTGAAAAAAATGGACACCACCAATTCTAGACATCATCTTGCTAATTGTAATGTTAAAGTTTCAGACATTAGATCAAGTCCTAAGGAAGCCAAAACTGCCACTAAGATATCAAAGTCAGAATGAGTTCTTCTTATAAAAGCAGCTAAAAACTATAGCTCAGTGCAAAAGATTCTGAGACTTGAGTCAACAAAGAAGTTCATACCGTGAAATGTAAACCACAGGAATTCACAATAAAAGCAACACGCTTTCAGACAAAAGAGGACTCAAGCTGAAAGTGAAAGCCAACCAACCACATAATATTATTTAGTAATGTAACCATTAAAGGTTTCCTAAAAAAAAACTTGCCTTAAAAGAAGATGTATTATTAAGCATAATACTCACCTATCCATCCAATACTGAGTTTCACCCGATTCTTATATTAAGTAGGCAAGTAAGAAACAGAGATAAATTGTCAGAACTTTCTTCCACATCTTCCATACATATATATATATATATAGAGAGAGAGAGAGAGAGAGAGAGGGAAATCCACATATACAAGCACACACAATTACACACACATATACACACACACACACACACACACACACACACACACACACACACACACACACACACACACACACACACACACACACACCTATGGCAAATTTAAATTCTAAAATTAATCTACTGCCTGTATTTGGCTATGGAATTAAACCAGTATACTCAGATAAAACCTGACTATACACATGGAAAAATTGCAAATAATGCACAGAAGGCACCCAGGTGAAAAAACGGATAATATATCAATATGAATTTATAATTTACTCCACCATTGTGGTGTGGTATGATCAGTCACTAGGCTAAATTATCAGCTTAGCAGGCAGTACACTAACTAATACAATGCCCACTTACAGCCCAGCATTCCCTTTTGATGCCTGAGCACTTTTCCTAAAAATTACTTACTCTTTGACAAATGTACAACACAGGATGCTCCTAAAATTATATTACTCCCAAGCCTACTTGCGATGCATCAGTTTATAAAACAAATGAATTCATAAAATCAATAATCGGCAACACTACTTCAGAATATAGTAGATTTCTTAGTTTATGTTTTATCTGCCACAAGAGACCATTATGCTTTTGACAGAAGCTTTCCCATTACTGAGATTTTACAAATGACAGGTAATATTTTAAAAATAAATTAAACATTTTCTGTAATACCCAGCCTGCATCTATTTTTTTTTTTTTTTTTTTTTTTTTTTTTTTAGTTGAGAGTACAGGTCAGTTTTACAGTCTTTATTTCTTTCTGGTTGTAATTTGACCAACACTTTTCCCATAAAGTATACCAAATATTCAGCTTGCTCATTGTACAATTTACTTATTTTAGCATTTGTAATCAAGCCTGCCTATGTTATGGATTTTCATGCAGCCTATTTTATTCCTTTGCAGAGTAAGAACTGCCAGTCCCTAAATGGGTGACCAGTTTTCAAAATATGCTGTGTCATATAGGGAGTGGGTCTTCAGTATTTTATCCATCAGTCTGAAAAAGATGGCTAGAGCTTCACCTTGAACAACTTGAATCACTGAGCACTGAAATAAGCCTTCATGATTTATAAAAGCTGTTTTTTTTTCATCAGCATAAGGCGAAAGCAATCTGCCGTTGTCTGTTGTAATGCTGAAACTTATTTTGCTTTTCTTAGATTTTCTAGCAGCTCATAATGTCTGGGAATTGGATAGGTACTGAACTGTGGCATGCTATTTGGCTTTCTAAAGTGATAACAAAGTCTGATAGCCCCACTGCTTTTAGAACTAACACTACTGATCTTCTCTGTTTACTCTGTGACTTGTCTGTTATTCCTGAGCATATTTTGAATTTCTTCTTTTAAACCTGTTTCTGTTCCTATGGAATTTAGCAAGGTTTTAGAGTAACCCTCTCTCCAAATGTTATCTCTGTTATGTTCTATCAGTTCAGTCCTGAGAAGACTGCTTTATAGTTTAAGAGAAATCCCATTATCACCTGTTTGTATTTTCATTACTGATTTCTTTAGTTTTACTTTAGATAGAAACCTCCTGGTCTCTTGGGTATGAATTTTAGCTTTCAGGCTAACCACAGAACTTGCTTCTTTCCATGGCATTAGTGCAGTAATGTTATAAATTTACTTTTTTGTTTCCTGGTTGTCCATCTTTGAAATTCACTGCATTTAGACTTTCAATCACTTCAGCATCTGGCAAAAAAATGTGTCCTTTGTGGAAGGTACTACTACTGATACCCGACCCCCCACCATCTGGCATTCTTATTATAGTGTAGTTTTTGCATCCCAGCAAAATAGCACATTCAAAAATCCTAAGAGATGGATGGATATGCAATCACACTTATGGAAATTCCCTAGGGCTTTCAGCATGTGCTGTTTTACTATGGACATGACCAGTTTTAGTATATCTACTGTAAACTATTGCAATTTTTCACTGCACTTTTAAAGGGTGCCATCTCATCTTCCCATATCTCTGTAGCTTGTCTTGAGCTGTAATGTACAGCTTTATCATCACAAAAACAAGCAATGGAACTTTTCTTAGCAATTCTTCTACAAAGGCTAGTTTCTAATAAAAAATAAAATACTTTTGCATTAATTATTCTGTACAAGTCAGTTTCCCATTTCTTTAACTTTCTCAACACTTCTGTTCCCTTTTGACATAAATGGTTTTCTGAAACTCTGTATTTTCCTTTCTGCCTCACATTTATTGCTCACTACCATTTTGCTGCTGTGGGGGTCATTACATAAATACCCTTCTTCCCATACGTTTGCCCTCTTTGTTTCTGTATTAACACTTTTTTGAAAGTTTCTGTCCAGATATTTGTTTTTCCTATCTTTTTCTTTAGAATGTTCCTTCAGTTTGATTTCACTTTTCTTACCATTGTGGTATGAAGTTTCTTATATTACAAATGTTGCTGTAGTAAGTTTCTGGTAATATAGATAATTTTCTTTATCATCGTACCATAGCCACATTATAGTCTCTTTTGTAGCTTCCATACTAATTGCCTTCTCCAAGTTTTGATTTTGTATCTCTGTAAGTGTGCCAATGCCCTCTCCCCCCATTTTTACTCTAAAGAGGTACAGCAATCTCTTAGTTTATTGCCTTTTTATTAGGTGCATTGGCTACTGCCTTATTGCCATTTTGAGAATCTTAACTGTTAGAACGAATTATGAATAAATATGAAAATACAGGAGGGCAGCAGATATCAACAATTGCTGGACTGCATTCAAATATTTTTTGCAGGGACTTGTCCCCACAGCCATCAATGTGAGGGACTGCACCCCTCACACACCCTCTACTTGTATATACTAACTCTGACATCACCATCTCTCAGAGAAAAGGGAGCACTGTAAGACACAGTCTTCTTGAAATTACTATATATATATATATATATATATATATATATATATATATATATATATATATATGTTGTTGTTGTTGTTGTTGAGTCTTTCGACTTTTCCCGGTTAGGGGTCGCCACAGTGGAACTCCGGTCCGCTAATGATTGGCAGTAGATTTTTACATGCCAACTTGCCGGGCCTGTTGCACAACCTTCAACGAAGGAACGCCCATTCACGCATGTCGCCACACAGAATACGCTCTAACTGAGAATTGAATGGGACAACGTCTTACTGTAAGGCGACAACGTTACCACAGCACCACCACCATATATATATATATATATATATATATATATATATATATATATATATATATATAGATTCACTAGACAGTCTTGACATACTGAAATGTCGAATTTCAGTACGTCGAGACTGAATAGTGGAAAGTGAAGTTACCCGAAACTGCACTATGTCGAATGTGGAAATGTCGAATCCGCTATTGTGGTGTCGCATTCGTGATGTGTGGTGTGGTTTGTGGATTTATCTGGGGTTTCAGGTAAGTGGTGTTTGTGTAAGGGTATTGGGTAGGGATTTTAGTGTGTGTAGTGGTGTTTTTTGTGTGTTTGTTTGTTTAGTGTGACCTCGGAGTTAGTATATATAAGTAGGGCTTGGGTGGGGGGGGGGGCAGCATGGGGGGGTGCAAGGGGGCTTGTGTTTGTGTGTTATGTTGTGTTTGTGTGTGTTTTTATGTTTGCTTTAGTGTAGTTAGGTAGGTGTATGTGTGTGTGCTTATGTGCTGGTTTGTGTGTGTGTGAATGGTCGCAATTGTGCTATTTGTGGTTTTGGGTTTTCAGGTATGTGGGTTTTCCACTATTCAGTCTCGAAATACTGAAATGTCGAGTTTCAGTATTTCAAGATTGTGTAGTGAATCCATACATAACAATACACACATATAAACACACAAAACATAATTTCTGTACATTTCAGTCTGTACTCAGGCACTCACACTAATGAGTCACAGAATTACAAGCGCTTACCATTTCTTCCTTACACACAGCATCTATAGATGCTCCCTCTATGCATATATTTTATAATGCCTTAAAATAGAAAGTGTTTTCCACATGTAATATCATAAATTAACTCAGGAGCATTGCTGCTGGATGCAAACATTTTACTAGAACTATTTAAATTTCCACATGCGTAATTGCAAATCCATTTTTATCAATATGAATGCATGTCACACCCACGTTTTGTTTGTTAGTAATCTCATGCCTACGCACACAGGAACTGTTGGTAATCATAATCTTGTTCTGGAATACAGCAAAGCTTGAACTTCTTCCCTTCTGTAAATATAGTGCACTGGACACCTCACTAACTTGATTGTACTACACTGTCGCAATGCTGGGCCAACAATCTCAGCTTCAGCTTCATCACATTCCATAGAAATTATTTCATTTGCAGTATGCACATCAGTTTTCACACTTAGATATTGCTATTTTTTTTTTTACTACTAGTGGAATAATATCAGACTATGTTACTTTTCCCTCAACATCTGAAACATGTTAATTTAATATTTATTTTTGTTTCACAGAATATTGCACACTTCTTACAGCATTTTTATCTTTAGAATCAGAAACATCAGTTTTAAGCTAATAAGCATTCGTCTAAAGCTGTTAACTTCTATGTGATCTTGATATTACTTTGCAAGTAACTACTGCTATTTTATAGATCCAGTGTTGCTTTTATTTTCAAATATTTTCAGTTTTGCCATTATCATCAGGATATAAGCATAATTTTGCAATTTGTTTTAAATCTGACACTTGAACTCTTTCCAGTTTATCAGCATTGAACATCTAGATGTGGATGTGTGCAGCTCACACTTCAAAAGTTACCAAGGCTCCAGCAAACAATTTCTTTTTAAGTTTTTCATAGATGGTATAACCAGCGACCCCCAAGTTTATTTCAATTTTCAGAGCTTCCAAAGCTCTAGCTAACATTTCTTTCTTTAGCTTGTCATGGACAATGTAATCATTTACCTCCATGTTCAATAAGGTTTTCAATGCTTCCCTGTTAGCTGGGAAGAGAGAATTTTGGCACACTCTGGATTGTCCCATTTTTTTTGTGTAACACATCTTTTAAAAGTACTAAATAAGACTCACTATTGCAATCATTTGTTATGATGCCTTTTCTAGAACATTTAAAACAAACCATTTTAGATGGTAAAATTCGTCTTGTGTTCAGGCAAAGGACTTAGTTGAAGGGTCATTATTTACCCTTGGAGCATACAGGTCTGACTTGTGGATTGCAGTTTCAGTTAAGCACGTAGATGATTAGAACACTTAGGGTCATGCAGGAATGCCCATTTTCCTGAGATTTAAGGAAGTGTCCTTTTTACATTTTTTTACAGTAAAAAATTCTAACATCTTAGTCATGTTATTTGCAAGAGGCTGCAGCCACAATTACAAATTAAATCAGCCATTTGAGATATTATTGTGCTGTCCCTACAGAACATAATTTTGTCATTCTTAACAGACTTTATCTCAGTGACGTTCTACACCTACATAAAATTTCCAGTTTAGTTTCTGGCTGCTGTGTACATCAGCTTCAACAAGGTCTCTAGTATACTTTTATTGAGTCCTTGTTAAATATGAGAGCAGTGTCCTGACCAACTCAGTTTGCAGCCAGTTTTATCCAGCTGCATATTTCACAAATGCAACCAAATAAGAGTTCATGTTGCTTTCAGTTCCAAGTTTTCTCAGGTGTGCTCAGGGTTTGAGGATTCATGGTGAGGTTGATGGCTCTTTCATTATTATGGATAGCAGCTGTTGAAGGTAAAGTAGCAGTCAGAAAGTGGCTGCATTTATTTCTAGAAGTTTGAGCAGGTGTTGATCAGTCTGCACTTCTCTCTTGAAGAGATTTAATATAGTTCACAAAGGCTTAAATTATTTTTATATAGTAGAAAGCGTAGTAGCTACAATCCAAGGACTCAAAGTTACTGGCTTCCCAGGAAATGTTCACCAACAGAAAAAGTAGATACACTTTTAGTATACACAAGATTATGACTTTACACAAAGCAACAGAAAATGTATTGAAGATAACAATTCCCACTGTCACTGGGAGCTTTTCTGACAGAATAAGAATTGCTATGTTTATACAAATTATTAAATATGCTGACTTTCAAAATATTCCATAAATATATTCGCATAGGTGGGGGCGAACACTGCCCCCATGGCTGTCCCTTGTAATTGTCTATATAGAATGCCATTAAACTCGAATATATTATTATTCAAACACATTATAATCAAATCTGTAACATATTTCCCCCATGAAAAAATTGATAGCTCTAATCCCATCTTGATGTTTTATATTAGTGTATAAACTAACTACATCAATTACAACAAAATACATTTTTTCTGTCCATTTGATTTCCTTAATTTTACTCAAAAAATCAAAGACATCTCTTATATAAGATGGAAATTTCTCCACAGTAGGCAACAAGAATTGATGTAAAAAACAAGCTATATTATGTAAAAAAAAATAGCCACATGCTGAAACTATGGGTCGACCTGGGGGGGTTAACTAAATCTTTGTGTATCTTCAGGACACAAAAAAAATGAACCATTGTTGCATTTTTTATCTTAAATTTCTGTTGTATACCTTCATGTGAAAAATAATTAAGCCTCATTCCTTTGTTTATTGTCATTATACTCCCTCTCTGCTTTTCTATACTCATCTATGTCAACCTTTTTATAAACCTGATCATTGTTCAGGTGTGTGTAACAGATAGATAAATACTGTGTGTAATGTAAGATGACTAAATTATCAGCTGGCTTAAATACCAGCTCCTTATTCTGACTCAAAACTTTAAGACTGTTCCATTGATTTTTGTTAAGATTATAGTTAACCTTCTTTCTTTTGAAAGACAGATATTCCTTTTCTAAACTGTGACTGAGTAGTGTACCAAAAAGTTTTATACTAGTATTTCATTGTGGGGGCATAAAATCACCTTTAACCTTCACATTTTCTGTGGTCAATTTATAATATGCATTTACTTCATCCTCTGAATAACAGGAATAAAAGCTTTCATCACTACAATCAGACTCTATACTTATTTAATTTTCCTGTGACATATTATCCCTTTCTTTAAAGTAATCCATTAAATGCAACTTACCGTTAAAGCAAAAAATGTTGCCCCTTAATTCATGTAGTCTAGGTAAGACTGTTGGTACAAATTTTAATCCTTTATTCAAAACACTCAGTTTGCAGTCCATTAATAAGTGTCCTGATCTGGTATTGTTGATATTTCGCTCTTAGGGCCAATCCGCAAAAATGGATTCGGTTGCCATGATCTCCTCTCTTCCTCCCATTTATTGAAAACCACCAAAGTAGACTCCATTGCACTAGCATTTTCTTCTCTATTACAAGGGTTAACAGCTGTAGTGGAGCTCCCCGCTCCTCCGTTCATTGACGTCAGGAAGTCGTCTATGGATTTCTGTGTTAAATCCATTCTGTATTGCAACTGTATGTTCCTTTTGATTGAAATTTTTTTTTCCATTTAGATTAAAAACTTCTCCAAAGCAGATTATAACCTCTTATGGGATGGCATAAATAGCTTCACTGTACCTTCGCCCTCAGACAGAACCAGTAACTCTGCCAAACTCTACACCAATGCCCTATACAAGCACCTGTATAACTGCATTGACTCAGCAGCATACCTCTCAACTTTCCAGATTTCCGCACAATGTCCAGATTTTTGACTTATATTTTTGGTCTGTTCCTCATAAAATTTGTGATTTTCTGCCAAATTACTGAGGATTGAAGTTACTAAACAATGACAGACATTTGAGTTTCAGGCTTCATATCCTTCAGAAAATGCATGCTAATGCAACACCTTTTATTCTAGCATCTTTCTAAGATTATAAGAGCAATATTTCAACTCTGTCCCTATTTTTGGGCCTTTGTCCCCCATAATCTTTAGCTCTGTCCAGATTTCTGGTGCCAAGAGGTTGAGCGGTATACTCAGCAGTACCTGTTAGGACCAAAACAAGGTCTTCAAGGAAGAGTAAACCTGCCTGGCTTTACAATAAAATTAAGAAATTGCTGTCTAAAGTCCTCCAAGGCAAACCTCGAATCCAAGTTAGCTTCCTCAACAAAGGATAAACATAAGGCTTTCTTTAGTTACATCCACAATCTAAAAGGTAATGCCCAGATTTGCACCAAACTGGTAGTTAATGGTAACACATATACTGAGCTGGTGGACATAGCTAACCTGTTAGCTGACAAGTTTGGTGAAAATTTCACTCTCCAGTCCCTGCCACACGTACCTCATGACATCCCTACCACCGGTCCCCTAGCTTGTATCTCTAAACAGCAGGTTGAAAATGCCCTCTCTGAGTACAAAAACACAGCATCAGTGGGACCTGATAGCATCCCAGGCTGCATACTACATGGGCTCAAACAAAAATTTGCATGACCATTGGGTACACATTTCAATCACAGTTTAAGCACTGGCTTCATCCCAGTTGAATGGAAAATAGCCACCATTATCCACTTCACAAAGGTGGTGCTTCTACTAACCCCAGGAACTACAGACCTATTAGCCTGACTAGCCTTATCTGCAAGGCCATGGAGAGAATCATCATGGACCCTATCAACAAAGATATAGGTCATCTCCAAAAACTAGACCCTACCCAGTTTGAATTTGTCAAGGGGAGATCATGCCTGTTAAACCTTGTGGACTTCTTAGAGACAGTCACTAGGGCCCTGGATGAGGGGAAGTCTGTGCATATATCCTAGCTAGACCTAGCCAAGGCATTTGACACAGTCCCTCAATCAGGTATCATTGACAAGCTCTCCTAGGTATCAACCCTTATATCATAAGGTGGGTTGCAAACTGGCTCACTGATAGAACCCATACAGTCAAAATAGGGGAATCCACCTCCAACAGAAGACTAGTAACCAGTGGTGTTCCACAGAGATCAGTCCTGGGACCTCTGTTGTTTGGAATCTATTTCTCCAAAATACAATTTAAAAGCAAGGGACTGTGGCTGACAAAATTAGCTGATGACTGCAAACTGGGTGCAGTCATAGAATCTCCAAACAATGTCAACATCCTTCAAGACGGTCTTACACAAGCAAATGACTGGGCACAAAGTCATGGCCTCAAACTCAATGCAAAAAAAATGTATTATCATCCCTTTCAGTAACAGCAAAGTTCCTGCAAATGACCACATTAATGGCAATATGCTAAGTACACACTCGGTAATGAGAGATCTGGACACCCAGGTTATCAGCAACCTTACCTTTGATCATCATGTTTCCACAGTGTTAAGAAGGGCATTCTATATGGCTCATCTCATAATTAAGGGCATTGCCTCGAGAAATGGAGACATTATCACCTCCCTATACTCTTCACTCATTACGCAAATAATTGAGTACAATGCCGCTTTTGGTATGTACCTTTCAAAGAACCTGCAGCAATTGGAGAGACCACAAGTGCTTCAAACAAGGAAAGTT
This sequence comes from Protopterus annectens, assembly GCF_019279795.1. Classification (NCBI taxonomy): domain Eukaryota; kingdom Metazoa; phylum Chordata; order Ceratodontiformes; family Protopteridae; genus Protopterus; species Protopterus annectens. Next base: position 1,995,774,446 of record NC_056735.1, read on the forward strand.
CAAGGTCTTCAGCAGCTATCCTATGTGGATCAGCCGAATCACTGTCACTTTATTCTGTTTCATACAGACTACTCAGAGGAAATCTCTGTCTTGTATATATGGGGATCTTTGACCCTTCTTTATTGGAAATGCTGCACATCTGCATGTCAAATGCTGCATGGTTTAGTTGCTCTAAGGACCTAAATCTGGTATGTGACATAAACAGAACCTGCTGGAGAGACAGAGTTCTCTCCCAGAGGTTACCACACCTTTAGAATAGACTCCCACTTCACATCAAACAGAGCACCTCATTGGCCCTCTTCAAACTCAGTCTGGACGATTGGATGAGTAACCATAAATTCACTCCAGGGGTTCCAACTGTGTCCCTCTTGGACAGGTGCAATAGGTGCTGATCTTGGTAACAAGGATAAATTTGACTAGGCTTGTAAGGGCCCTCAGGCCATTAGACTAGTAACTTCCTATGATCCTATAAATTCACTTACTTTCCTACCAGAGTGAGGCAACAGCTGTCCAGTCTCCTTGGCAAATGCATTTCTTTCTGAAAATATTCAGTTGTAAAAACAGACCTCCCAGCATCACAACAAAACAAAAACAGATGTTGTTTGCTGATGAGACCATGTATTTTATTATCAATACATCAATAAACTGATCCTGAATCTTAAAGATTTACAATCAAACAAACTGCAAAGTGTAATTTTTTAATACCAACATTTGTTGCCAGTCGGTGTTCCCTTCACCTGTTCTGGCTAAAACTTTATCCTACTGGGGGCATGTACAGTGTCTGCTCAGCTCCAGTATAACTCCTTACTTGCACTACTTTATTTTCACCTTTTAGTTATCAACTGTCTGCTGTTTGGAAAAAGAAAGAAGGGAAAAAAGACAGCAAAAGGAGGAGGCCACATCTGACCAAGCCCACCAGCATGTGAATATGCTACCACCCCCACTCACTTTTTTTCATACCTGGTGCTAACGAATTATGTACTTGGGGAGATAAAATTAATAAAAAATGCATTTTGAATTTGCAGTGCTAATTGTAAATTAAAAAGATCCCACCATATTTCACCCATCAAAACTGTAAAAATGTGGGCCAAGCTTGTTGAGGTCGGGGCGTTTGATCACAAAGAAACTCATGTTCTTAGATCATCTGACTGTTCTGTGATATAAAAACTTGCAGGTGATTTCAGTCACTACTGGCTTATGAGCTTTAAACCATGTCAATCTTGATAACTATTATTATATTAGGAAACTTCTGCTGCACAATATTTAAATCAGCTAGGACTGTGCTGAGAAGAACTCATTTAGTGATATAAACTAAATTGTGGCCTTCCAAAAAGATGTTTAATGCATCAGGGTTCTACTCATGTTGAATAGATACTCCTGCAAAAGCTGCAGCTGATGTCAACATAATCCTGAAATGTCTATCCGTGCTACTGACCATAGTGCAGGGTCAAGACCAGGGTTCTTTCCAATAACTATTATGGAAGCTCTGAGGGCTGCTGTATGAATGAGAAAATGACTAGTGATCAAAATTAAGCATGGGATTGCGAAAGAACATATAGGATTTCATTATTTTATTATCTTAAAAAGGTATTTGATTTTCATCTACCTATGTGCTTTAATATTTCAGTAGAGTAGCCATTATTAACCAGGTCTGAAGAGTTCCTTATTCTGAATGAATGGGATGTATACCCTTTTGGCACAATACCCTGGCTGTTTAGAGCTTTATTGACCACACTGTTAACATCTGCAACAGACAGGGGCTGGCCTCTAAGGTACTGGAATACCAGTCGTGGCTCTCCTGACATTTTCTGGAAAGCTAGTGCCCACCGAACTGGGCAGAAGACAAAACACTCTTTCCTTATGCAAGTAAATCACCTGTCTACAACCCTTATGTTGTGTCATAGAATTTTTCAGCCAAAGTAAAACACACGTGTTAGTTAACACTAGATTAGACCAACATAAAGGCTGCAATAATTCACTGACCCCTAAAAGCCCCAGAGTACTTCCATGTGAACAATGTTTCCCAAAGTACCTGTGCATGGAAATTGTGAACCTACTCTCTTACTCCTTTAATTAAATTAGGCAATAACTGAGCATCTTTTGGTTTTCTAGAGTCTCTGTATCTGGCATTCATGTGGGACCAACCTTAAGCTAATCTTTTTATAACCCACTGTGTTTAGACAGATGTGGGGGACGTAAGCAATGAGCAAGCCAGCATAATGCCATGGCATGAGCATGAATGAAAGATCAGGCATCACTTAATGAACACCTATGCAATATAAAGTGACAGATAACATCAAAGACCAACATCTGGTTTCATTAAACTGATTCAAATAAAAGATTTTGAATTTTTCCATGGCTGAAGTATACATCGTTCTGGTGCTTTGAGCCCATGAATTGACTAACACATTGAACATGATTCTTCACCAAGGAGCCATGCTTACAGTAGAATCTGTGCAGGCAGACAGTAAGCATCTGACACCAAAGTTCATAACCTGCAAAGGTGTAGACAAGATAGGCTCTCAGCAATGTTATTCTTGCTACCAAGTACATACTTAGCAGTACATGTCAGATTGATTCTTAAACCAAGTAAAACTAGTTGTCTCATTACCTGCTGAACTCTGAAGGATCAGGAAGATTTTAATGATTTATACAACTGACTGGCTATCAGAATTGACTATGAGTTTTTTATTCTTGAAATCATCTTGCCAAATGTACACTGCCGCATATATGGGTAAGATCTCTAAGAATGTGAAGTCTTTCTCAGCTCCCTCCTGTTTGAGGCCAGCCATCTCTTTGAAAACCATTTTCTCCCAAAATATCCTCCCATTCCTTTTCCCGCTGTTGCATCTGTAAATAGTTGTAAGGTGTCTGACGATACCCAGTTGGATTGCGATAAAGCAATGCAGTGAACTGGCCTAGGACTATTTTCCATAAGCTTAAGTCTTCCTTGACTGTTTTGGTGATTTTTAATGAGTGGTGTTTTATTTCCTGCTTCCCCTTAATAAATTGGCTAAGCCTCTGCTAAATGTTCTGCTTGGCTGTATTGCACTACACACAAAGTTGAGGCTGCCCAACATGGACATGATCTGACTAATTCTTACTGTTGTTTTCTACAAAAAGGTTTCCAAGTCAGACCTTATTGTTCACTCAGCGAGTTTGAATGATTGGTCGATTACATCGACTTCTAACCCTAAGAATGTAATGCATCAAGATGGGTTTACTGTCTTGTCTTCCACTAATGGCACCTCTAATTCATTACAATGATCTATGAAAATGCTCATCCTTAACTTAATGCGGAGCTCACCTTCAACGCTGACTAAGAAATCATTGAGATAATGTATGGCTACTTGTTTCAAAGTCCTTTTTCCCAGGACCATTGTAAAGCTATACTAAAAGTGTTGAAAGTGACACATGCTGTCAAGCAGCTGATTGACATTGCTGTGTCAAAATACAGTTTATTTCCAAAAGACAGACTAAGCCCTGGCCAGTCTTGTTTTTGGATGGGTAATAGCTTAAATGCTGCCTTGATGACCAGCTTGGCTAGTCAAGGTTCATTGAATGCTGTAATGAGAGTGGCAGCCTCTTCTAAAGCAATGCATTTCACTTTAAATCTTCCTTGTCAATAAAGTCACTGACTGAAGACCCCTCTGGGTATGGAAGGTGATGAATTAGCTGGAATTCACCTGATTTTTTTTTCTTAGGAATTAATCCTTTTGGGAAGTCATGAACTACTCCCAAGGAGAGATGGCAAAAGGACACAGGATCCTCCCTGCCTGAATTTCTTTGCCAATGATTATTGGTATGGTGACATCTCTTCCTCACATAGATTTCAAGTTTTTGACTAATTTATTGTTAAAAGGAGCAGTGGATTTCAGAGAGAACCCATTGGTGAATCTTTGTATTGCCAATTTTGCTGATCTGTGATTTAGTTACGCTTCATGTCCACTTTAACTGGAGAATGGAATGTTCCTTTGCTGCATACCATGTCGGTAACAGATGTCTCTGAAATCCCCCAAAAAGTGGGCGCTTGCTTTCCTTGAGTTATAGTATCAGTGTTGGATACTGTTACAGGTGGCCTGGCTTGGCTTACTTTTTTTCAGCCACTGAGATCTGGGTGAGCATTACCGCAATGTGAGCATAAATGAGCAAAGCAACAGGCATAATAGAAACATCTGTCACTGCTGATCACCCAACAAAATTTGATATATTGGGAATCTTGGTTAGGGTCTGAATGATTTGCACTTGATCTCTCTAACATTATGTTCAACCAAGTTTTTGTGTGTGCTTTTAGTCCCATCTGATGTCCTTATTGATATGACTTTTAATTCTCTGAAATTTCGGTCATATTCTATTCAAGCTACCCCCACACACACACACACACACACACACACCCACACACACACACACACACACACACACACACACACACACAGGGTGAGATTCTCTAATTATCAAGATATAAGCTACTTCGATCCACATCACCTCTTAATGCTTCATTACCTGTGTCTTCTTCTGTGGGTATTATAATAGCATTGTCTGCTGTGCTGTTCAAGTCAGCAAAGTTATTTGAAGCTATCTGTGGTTTCTTCCTGCTTTTCTTGCATGGTGTTCTGATTGTGTGATTTGCATCTAATTTTGCATGTATCCACCCCCTTTTGGAAACCAATGGAATGTTAGGACTATTTACTTCTAGATTTTGAAAGAGTCCCTAAGCCTCAGCAGTTATTTTTTGCCATCATCCCCTTAACTGCTGAAGAGAAACTGCACCTGAAATATAATAAAAATATATCAGCGTCAATGAAGACTAATGCCAATTATTACTTCACATATGAAAAACTTCCCTGTTACAATAATGTATCACCTAATAATCCTTGTTAATTCTTGCAGTGGACATGATTCTCACAATAAAAAAAAAAAACTTTGAGGTTGGTGGATTATGAAGTAGTATGTAAGCTTCATTCAAAGACATTATAATTATTATTATTATTATTATTATTATTATCATTTTGTATCTGGTTGCCTGTGATGTTGGCGGTTTGTGTCCACTTGCACTTGAGTTGGCTTATGTTTCCCTTTTACTATCAGTCTGGAAAGTAACAAAACGCTGCAGCATCCAGTTTTATTATTACTATATTATTATTATGTTTGCTTTATTTTGCTCGGAGATGAAAATTAAATTACTGTAGAGTAGGTTGTTGACTTGGGTTCCATCCTGAAAGGTTCTTTGAACTCAGTTCTTATGTCCAAGTGTCTGTTATTTTTTCTTCGTCGGCCCTTGACCAGCTTCTCTGACTTAAGCTTATGCCTGTCTACATTATTGTTATTATTATTATTTTTTTTTTTTCTTTTATTCGTGACAAAGTGTCTCTTAAACTTAATGCAGTACTTAAGTATTACCTAGACCCTTGGTTTAAACTTTTGTGCATTTTTAAATATATATATATATATATATATATATATATATATATATATATATATATATATGGCTCTATGATGTTTGATCGAAAGATCAAACGTTCAAATCCATAACCACCGAACACACTTTAACAAAAGCGATTTAATTGAAAAAGCGCTTTCGTTAAAGCGTGTCAATAAAAAAAAAATAAAACACTACATTTACATTTTTGCATGGGAGCTTCATCCCCTGCACACCCCCCACTTTATTATTCTCCCTACGAGACCGCACTACAGTGGGGAAGTTTCCCTTATCCACACTGTAGTACGGCCTTCGCAACAGGCATACTTACGCAAAAGTGCTTCTTCGGTGAAAAGCACTTTCACATAAGTATGCTCGCACTTAATGGATTCGGACATTTGAGCATTTGATCAAATGTTGTATATATAAATATATATCTATATCTATATATCTATATATATATATATATATATATATATATATATATATATATATATATATATATATATATATATCAGGCTATACTGACTTCTGTGTTTCACTCATGAGTTTGGTGGCACTCTAGTACACTTTGAGATTGATCAGCCTATCCCTACTGGCATGTCAGGTGCTTCCTCTGCCTGATAATACAGTACTTGGATTTGTATTGCGGCTGTCAAATCATCAACTCTGTCTTCCTTTTTTTATGTATTGTCATTATTATGTATACTATTATTTTCTCTTTTTTTCAAAAGACATTTCTGTCCCATTGCTGGTTCTGTGCCCTTGTGATTGTTAAATAGTATGCATTGACTGGCCTTTAAATGTGCACTACTTTGTTTTATTTTTTCCATCATGTGTCCCTTCAGCGCATAGTGCAGTGACACTGCTGAAGAAGACTGCTGATGGAAAGAACTGACTTAAAGAAGCCCTCAACTAGGCAAAGCCTGCCTTCTTCTGACTGCACACTGTATTGTCCTTAATCAACTATTTTAAATGTATTGGGAGTAGTAATGGATGCTACCCAGACTGATGCCATCTATTTATTCATCAGGAGTTATGACCTGATGCCATGTGTTATTGATGCTCTGAGTGCTGACTTCCTCTACACTGAAGTGTCTTTTATCTTGTGTCACAGACAGTAACCCACTTCTGATAAATGAATATTTGTATACATTACATATTTCATATATATATATATATATATTTTTTTTTTTTTTTTTTTTTTTTACTGTACCCTGATGGCTGCTAGCAAATAGCTTGGCCGACATTTTTCCTCTTTTCAACTGTTGGACTTTCAGAGAACTCTGCTTGCTACTGCCATAGCACTCTTCATTCTCTTTTGAGCTAATCACCAAAATCACATGGTGGGTATAAGTACGCTAGTCTGCTAATTGAGCAAGACATCAGGTCTCTAGCATCCTTGGCAACTGCATAATTTCTGAAAATTCTCAATTGTCAGGAAAGTTGAAATACAATCTCCAGATGGCATCAATCCAGGTGGCATCCACTACCTCTCTCAAGATATACATATCCATATAGGTACAATCCCTTTAAATATTGAGCAGCACACTGTATTGCTCAAACTCCACCAAACAGCCACTGATTAGCCCTTGAAATCAACAGACAAGTTAAGGGAGGCAGGCCAACTCACAACCACCCTTAAGATAGGGACGGAGGATGAGGCACTGTTACTTCACCAAACTGGCAAATAAAACCTCCAATACCCCTTTATATATATATATATATATATATATATATATATAAATATATATATATATATATATATATATATATATATATATATATATATATATATATATATATATATATATATATATATATGTATATATATATATATATATATATATATATATATATATATATATATATATATATATATATATATATATATATATATATATATATATATATATATATATATCCTCTGTCTGGCCACACCCTTAAGAACCTCCCTCTTCCTTGGTACAGTCAGAAAAATTTTTCTGTTAGCAAAATCCATTTGTCTCGTCCCTATACACTACACACAAAAAGACATTTCATGACCTTTATTAAAATGTATTATACAATGAACTATGTACACAAAAAGAACATTAATTAACTTCTTCAACAAAGATGATCTCTGGGCAGTGTCACCACTCACCCTGGATGAACTTTACCTCAAGGCAGCATACCAACTCACCTTGATACCTTCTCCAACAGGGCAGCGTACCTTCTCACCCACATAAAGAGGAAGCGTACCTACTCACCTCACACCATACCAAAACCATAAACCAATACACCTTCTTTAGAGGGGGAACAGAAGAGGAAAATCCTGTCCCTCTTCTCTGCCTCAAATTGCCCACCTCCACCATCCCTATATAAAAGAGGAGGGTGGGAGGGCCACCAACTCACGCCAAATGTGCCTACTTCATCTAATCCCAAACCCTTAGTACTGTCAGAAGTCCCACCTACTCCTACCTCACTTCCTTTTACATCTCCCTCTCTCCTTAACCCTTTCACCACCACCGACCCACTATCCTAACCAACTGCCATCCTTACCTTCCTTACTACCACTATACCCTCCCCACACCCCTTTAGTCCCTTACTCGTGGGACCTGGACAACTTAGTTTGTCCCAAACTGCATTTGTCCTTCCACTCTTTAAATAACTACACTACACACAAAAAGACATTTGGCGACCTTTATTAAAATGTATTATACAATTAACTATGTACACAAAAAACAACATTAATTAACTTCTTCAACAACGATGATCTCCGGGCAGCGTTACCACTCACCCTGGATGAACTTTACCTCAAAGCAGCATACCAACTTACCTTTATACCTTCTCCACTTGGACAACGTACCTACTCACCCATATAAAGAGGCAGCGTACCTACTCACCTCACACCATACCAAAACCATAAACCAATACACCTTCTTTAGAGGGGGAACAGAAGAGGACAATCCTGCCCCTTTTCTCCACTACCAGCCTGATCCCAGGCTGTTCCCCCTCCTAAACCTTAGCCGCAATCATATCCTCTAAAAAGAGTTTCAGATGCAAATTAAAAAGATCCAGGCCCACATCATTAAGTTGTACTCCTTCCGTCCGATACCAAGACTCCTCTCCATCCCCAAAATCTCTATGGTCAATAGTATGCATCCCCAAAATTCTTAATTGCTTAGCCAACCTTTGATTCACACATCTTCTAACCCTTTCAATTGCCTTATGACTATGTACAGCCCTCCAACACAAGCGCGGAACCAACTCTGACCACAAAATTTCCATACCCAGGTACAATGCCTGTAATCTCATCAAATCTCACAAGATAATGTCCACCAATTGATTTTAGGAACAATGCCCAAGTCATTACCCCCTAAATGAATGACCAATATACATGGACAACCCACCTTCAGTTTAGCCTTCTCAAATTCATGTAACAACCCATCCCACCTAAGCCCCCTAACACCATGCCAAGACACTGACCACCCTAAATGTGCTAAACCCAAATTTACCCCTTCATCCCTAACTAAAGCACGCTTCTCTGTCCAGTGGATGAACGAATGCCCCATGATGATAATGTGCTTCCCTAAAAGAAAAGAAGAAAAATTAATCATCAGACCACAACTTATCTAATATAAGACAAAAATGCATTTGAAGACCACCTCACCACCCTTTTAATCAATTCAGCAGAACTACCCTCTCTAGCTAAATCTGAAGCCCTACCTATCCTAAATGAATGAGCTGCAAACCTCTCGGAAAGGAAATCCCATACAACATAAAACCTTCCTCACCAAAAGTATGAATCTACTACTCGACACCACCTTCCCATCCACTGAACAAAAAATTAATTGATCCACACTCCCCTTTCGCCTCCTCACGAATTCTTTTGCCCACATTACTGGACAAATGCAATGATTCCTGTCCGATTTAAACACCACCACACTTCCCCTACCCAACTGATCTGTCTTACTCCTCCTTAATGCAATAGTAATCTCGCCCTTGCCTATAATGACATCCTTCCAATATAATGAGCCTAACAACGCCGAAATATGAGAAGCGCAAAATATAACCATGTACATAACGTACCCCACATAGAATAATCCATAGACCCCTTTTGCAACAAACCTAACCCTTTCAACAAAACTTTCAATATAACCCTCGTAATTGACCATCTAGTATCCTTACGTTCCACCACCATTCTACCCCATCCCCTTAACATATGCCCTAATGTCCAAGACTTAGTTAAATCCTGCAACCTCGCTACCTTAGCAAAAATACTAATCACCGCCAAATCCACCTTAACTGTCTGCAAAGCCCTGCCTAACCCCCAAGCACGAGCTACATAGCGCAGTATTAATTCCTCTGACCATATCCCTTCCTCCTCTGGCAGCTGCAAAATAAACTGATTAAAATCAGAAATAGCCCTACCATATGCCTTCCTTGTAGAAGGGGCCCAGGAATGCTGTACCAACCGCCTGGCTACATCGACCCAAGATTCCACACCTCCTCTGGCAGGATTTCTGGCACCTCCTCCACCCATGGAACCAACCCTCAAAACCTGCAAAACTGAAATCGGGACAAACTATCAGCAATCTCATTCCTTACACCAGGCACATGCACTCCTGTAAAAGAAAAATTTATTAAAAGGCTCTGCAAAACCAATTTACGTAATACCAACAATAACAAGCCTGACTTAGCTGTCTTCTTTTGCAATATCCTCACTACAGCCATATTGTGTGAGTAAAAAACTACTCATTTGCCCCTCAATTGCTCCTTCCACACCACCGAAGCTGCCCATATAGGCATCAATTCCAGAAAGGTCACGTCCTGCTTCCATATCTCCTCCCAATCCTGAGGCCATTCATCCGCAAACCACCAACCCTTAAAATAGGCCCCCATGCCAGCACCTCAAGCTGCGTCCATAAACAACTGAAGTTCCTGCTGCCCCACCCAGTCTGACTGCCAAAAAGATACCCTATTAAATTGTTGCAAAAACCCGTTCCACAACCCCAAGTCCTCCCGCACCAATTGGGTTACCCTAACCCAATGGTGTTTGCTCTTACCCCCTTTCAGCAAGTATGCCAGTGACCTACAAAAAGCTTGCCCTGGGTGTACCGCTCAGCAGGCAAAATTCAAAAGCCCCAGCAACTCCATAACTGAATGAATCCAAATCTTATCCTTACCCAACACCGAACGTATCACCGACCTAAGCCTCTCTATTTTATTCTCTGGTAAACAAAACAATCCCCGCTCTGCATCAACTGTTAAACCAAAAAATTCTAATGCCCTTGCCGCTCCATCTTATGTGGGGCCAATGGTACCCCTAACTCCTCACACATGACCGTAAACTCCCGCAAACCCTTCTGTGCTCCTACCTTTCCTTTACCCACCAACAAAAAATCATTTAAATAATGCACTGCCTTTTGCGTCCCTGCTTTTTGCTGCCCAATCCAATGCAATACTGTACTGAACTTCTCAAAAGTCGCACATGCCACTGAACAACCCATGTACATAACTTTATCAAAGTAGTACTTATCTCCTACCTGCATCTGCAATAGTGGCCAATCCTCCCTCCTAATAGGCAACAATCGAAAAGCTGACTCAGTGTCGACCTTAACCAACCATGGCTCTCTAAATTCCCTAGTCACTTTTACTGCATCTTCTAAGGAAGTGTAATGCACCCTAACCTCCTCTTCTGCAATAAAATCATTTACTGAATTCCCTTCCAGATAAAACAAGTGATGTATCACTCTGAATTCCCCTTCTCACTTCTTCGGCACCAACCCCAAAGGCGACACCTTGTAAGTACTAAAAGGTGGACTATCAAAAGGACCCAATAACTGCCTCTCTTTCTCCAATAAAGCCTCCAAGATGTCCTCTTTCCCTTGAACAAATCATAAGTTCTAGCAACCCCCACACCCCTTCCCACTGTGGACTTAATAGGAAACCCCTTTTGAAAAACCTGTATTATCTCCTCTTTGATGGCCAAGCCCGGAAACCGATGAAGCTTATCCCAGAGAATCTCCACCTTAATAGGGAACGGTGCCCCTGCCTCTATTGCCTCTAAAGAACCCGAGTCCAAATCCCCGGGACCAATGGAAATTACCCCTCCCCCAGGCCGACTGAAAGCCTTGCCCACCAAAACCACCTTCACGACCCATCACATTGGTGTTCCAGGACAAATCCTGCTGACCACAGCGAGTGGTCGAATGACCCCTTCCACATCTCGAACAAACATGGGCAAATTTGCATGCCACTCATGAACAGGAGCCACTATTAAATGACCACCACACACCCACTGTTTCCGGTCCACTAAACCTTCTGTTAGTGCCCACATAACTATCCATCATCGTAGCCAACCATAGATCTGGGTGATGCACCTCCCAGTGAAGTGACTGGTTCACAGCCTTCCGTTTGCAGAAATGCTGATCATACCAGAGCCACGCATTACCTGGCCTTAACCGCTGCACCTTACGAATGGTAAGAAAATAGCCTAACAGCGGCAGAGCCAAGGACCCATCCTTCTCCAGCTGCACTGCCATAAAATAAATAAAGCCAACCACCCAATTATCCTATGTCCTAGGGCAAAGCTTGCCTACCCTCTGCCTTCCCAATGCTGCTAAGGCCGCTAACAAGTCCTTACTGTTAGAGGACCCTGCTTCCACTAGCCATTGGACCACTTCCGCATCAATCAGCTCAAACAAATCCATATACTCCCCTTTCCAAATTATTTCTTTAACCGGACCCTAAATATGAGGAGTCAGAATAACTGCTCCTGTCCCCTGCCCCAAGGACTGGGTAGCCAAACAATCCCCAGGCCGCGGCCCAAAACCAGAGCCTTCTTCCAAGCCTAAGCCTAAACTGTCCACAGAACCCCCCACCCCCTCATCGCATCTGTAACGGGGTACCTGGCAACCTGTGCTAGCTGCCTCTGCACCTCCTCTATCCCTTGCATACTGCCCCCGAGATCCCCACCTGCCAAGTTGTCATCCCTCCCCACCCCACCATCCTCAACCCCTAACTCCCCCGACAATGCTTTTGTAATAAAACCATTACCTGCACCTTCATCCTGTGATGTGGTGGGAACTGGAGTCTCCAATGCCATCCCCTGCTGTGATGCCTGCTGCTTTTCCCCCCGGCTGGGGTTCTCACTGCCGTGCGTCGCCTCTTCCGACCTTGGGTCTGCTCAGGTTCCTGCGCCACCTCCGATGCTGTTGCCTCCTGGAACAACTCCTCCTCCTGGGCCACGATTGCTTTCCACCTCTGCCTCAGCTCTGGTAATCTTGCCATCTGAAAAAGAGAAACAAAATATAAGCACTATTCTATAAGTCCGACTGCCCTAATCCTCCCAAACCCCTGTTATTGCTTTGCCCCGCACCTTAACTTATCCCTGCCTGCCCACTGTCACCTTTCACCCCTCCTGTCAGCCACCTTCTACCATTTGTACCCCATCCTACCCTAGCATATCCCCTATCAATATCCCTCCCTCTATGTATCTTTGAGGAAAAAAAAAAAAAAAAATATATATATATATATATATATATATATATATATATATATATATATATATATATATATATAATTAATTAATTAAGTCCCTCTAACTATCTCCCTATCACTCAGCCACCCAATCCCCTCACAATTCATACAAACAAGCTAAACACATTTACCTTCCCTCCCAGCACGATCATCTATCTAAATAACGGTTGTTCCACTCAGTGTGCATGCGCGAACCGGCACTAGGACCTAACGGACAAAAAAACGTCAGTAGCAACCCACTACACCCCCAGGGAGGATGGAAAAGCCAACTCACCACCACCACCACCACCAAAAACTGGGACAGAGGGACACCCGACCAGCCACGACACCATCCTGAAGAACCAGCTGACGGACCAACACCCATGAACCCACCAGGGAGCACGGACTGAAAAGCCGCCGCTATACCACTAATGGAGAAGGTGAAGGACCCCACGACTCAAGCCGCGAACACCGGGGAAGCAACACAGACACACCAGCCCACAAACCCACCAGGGATAAGGAGAAACAGGACAACTGCAACCCCATTCTGAAGGGGAACCGGAGGTGAACGGACAGCCACAAACCCCCCAGGGAGCATAAACCACCACTACCACCAACAAAAATGGAACCGGGAACACGCTGGACCCACGAACCCACCAGGGCAAAGCTACTATGGACTGAGGGACACCCGGACAACCGCAACACCATCCTGAAGGGGAACCAGAGAGCAGGGAGACCCATGAACCCCACAGGGAGCGTGAACCACAAACGCCGTCACTACCACCAATGAAATGGAGCCTGGAACATGCTTGACCACCGGGGAGCTGATCCCCCACTATACCCCAATGAAAACCACCACCCACGACCACCGGTAATAGAACATCTATCCTGGTAACGAATACCACTGGCCCACGAACCCACCAGGGAGCACAAGGGGATGCTCTACTGTTACCCCCCAACCTAACTGGGACCGGATTACCGATGGACCCCTCTTTATCTACCACTACTACCGTGGGAATGTCTTACTGTTTTTTTTTTTTTTTTGGAACTGTACCCCGACCGCATGGCACTGACGGACTGCTACCCGACGGAGCTAAGGACAGGCCCAGCATCCCCCCATGGATGTCCCACAACCACATGGCCCCACCAGTAAGGCCCAATGAATCCCCAGGAGACCAGCAGACAACAGGAGCAAGGAAAACTTCTCCCCCAGGTAAGTCTAGCACTATTCCCATCCACTTCTAAAGCTACTTTATTATATATATATATATATATATATATATATATATATATATATATATATATATATATATACACACACACACACACACACACACACACACACACACACACACACACACACACACACACACTACTCTATCACCCTTTCCTATCAGTAAGCTCAAACTATCTTCCCAGACTCCAACCCCCCTTTTACCTAATCCCTAGAAACACCAAAGGGGGAACTGAACCAGACAACCTAACCCCTTCTCCCCCCACCATCCAAGGTCTACCTTCATCCATGATACCTACAGGTCATCTGGACGTAAGCTAGTTATCACTCCACCAACTCACGCCAAATATGCCTCCTTCCTCTAATCCCAAACCCTTAGTACTGTCAGAAGTCCCACCTACTCCTACCCCACTTCCTTTTACATCTCCCTCTCTCCTTAACCCTTTCACCACAACAAACCCACTATCCTAACCAACTGCAATCCTTACCTTCCTTACTACCACTATACCCTCCCCACACCCCTTTACTCCCTTACTCGTGGGACCGGGACAACATAGTTTGTCCCAAACTGCATTTGTCTGAGCCTTGTGCCATGAAAGGGAACTTTATTGCCATTTTGACCAGAGCTTTATTATACACTTAACCAGTTAACCACTTAACTTACAAATACAATATTCAGTTGTCAACCATATTCAAATACTATCATCAGATGGCACCAGGTAGGGTTGCATCCACTATTCATCCGCAAACATGCTTATCTGTACTGGCAACTATAGGCATCAGCCTCAAAGACATAACTTGGAAATACCATGTTCAGTAGTTAGACATGTTAAAATATTATCCTCAGACAGCACTAAGCTGGGTAGCATCCACTACTACTCTCCCAACATGCCTACCTATACCAGTGCCCATAGAGACCAGCCCTCTAATTACTGAGCAGCATACTGTACTGCTCACTTTCCACCAAACAACCACTGACTAGCCCAGGAAATCAGAGAGGAAGTTAAGCTTGGCAGGTGGCCCTTCACAACCTGTTTCTCCTGATTTCTGACCATATCTCATAAAGTCAGCTGACATGAAGTAAACGGAAATAGCAACTACTCATCAATTGCTTTATGACAGACAACCATGAAAGACCAGAAAATATACAATTGCAAATATTATCAGAACAACTCCAATGAATAACTCCATTTTCATCTTTATATAACTTATGACATATTTTTAATTCAACATTTTCATGAAACATTGGGTCATTATTTGACAATAAATAAAGCTGCATTCACACTGAATATATCCAACTAAACTGAAACCATTGATCTCCATCGGGCAAACCAGATGGGATCCTGAGTTGTAAAATCCCAATGTTCAACAACACTGATTGATATGGGATGAAGGAGTGACCCACAATGGCTATCCTGTTAACAGAGCACAAAAGTAGTAACATATGTAATTTAAAATTAAACAGAGGATCGATGACTGATCCTTTTTATAACCTGCACAGATTTGCCCTTATCATCCAAGTCAGATGCTCTGTCTATACAAAAATAAATGTGAAGAATACCTGACCAAGGATACATTCTGATTCACCAATGCTTTCTAAAAACACTCATTTAAGTCCATAGGCATTATATGCCACCCAGATGTCAAATTAAAACATTAAATCTTGTTATGAAACAGTATGTAAAATGCTCCAAATGGTATGAAACCAATGAAGTGGTATAAAAGGGAAAGAGTACAAAACCAACCAAACTTCCTGAATCTTACTCTAGGTCAGTTTTAGACCCTCCATATAGAAACTGACTTAGGGATGAAGGTCATGTCTTTCCAAGGGAATATCAAATGTAATTACTTAACCTTGAAGGCACCAGCACTCGTAAGTCCCATGCAACCTGAAGAAAATTGCTTGCAATTACTTTTTCCTATGTGCTTGCTGGCAACTGTGACTCTGCTCAAAACCTTTTCCCAACCTTTCAAGGTCTTACTGAAGGACCAACAGATCTGGCACATTAAAAACGTTATATCTAAACCTGAGAGTGGTCAAGTGGATGCAAATGGTCTTAAATGCCTCCCTCTTGCAGCCCTTAGACCACAAAAAATTAGTCACTACTAGAAGGGGGATCATGTGGCCTTCTGATGGGGGAGTCCTGTGCAAAATATCTATAAACTCTATAAAGCAGCTTCATGTACTTGCCTTGTACTAGCAGTCCATGATTCGCATACGAGTGAAGTAATCATTCTTTTTTAGCCAACCATACCTAGAAGGAAACAACCATAAGTTTTGCTTAACTATCCAGATCAAATCAATGAAACAATAGGACCTGTAAATGGGAAAGAACGTCCAGTAAAGTGTTGAGTTTTTCTGTAACATGCTTGTCTTTAGGTGATAAATTCAATGACTGCACACAGCTACACTTTGATGACTTCTCAGACAAAACAAGAATCACAACTTGGTTATCCGTGCACAAAATGACTTTCTGGTTACCATTTAAATCTGCTCAAACTGCCGATGCCACCCAGATTGGCATGATTACAAAAAGGTAATATCCTACTTACATAATGGAACCAGGAAGCCAAACATGGCTTGGAAAACAATCTCCCTTGGCAAAAGACTCCAATGTCCAGCCATCCAGCCCCATCACTGAACTAATTTAAAAAGAAATAAGAAAAACGTCCCTTCTGCCACAAAAGATACTCCATTAAAGTTGGCCAGAAGTACATGGGTGGTAACTCTAACCCAATGTTGTTTCTGCTTGCCTCCACTTAACATATTAACAATAGATCTGCTGAGCACCCTGTCTGCGGCAACTGCCTACATGCAAAATTAGTTGGGCTTAATAGTGCCATTGTTTCCTTCATCCAAACGTTTTCTTGCCCTTGATATTCATTCAAGGCTTTCTTTAAGCATATCAACTTGTTAGTTGAGTAATCAAAAATGATAACCTTTGCATCTATTGGCAGTCCTTCTAAACTGGATCTTATTCTGAGCCCAACAGTTTGTCTTCCACTAAAGGGACCCTAGTTCTTTACACAAGAGCAGGAAGGTAGACCACCTTCTGCACCAACTGAACCTTCATTGCTATTAAGAAATCGTCACATAGTGACCTGCAGCCTGTCAGGGGTCCCACCATTCCAAGCAACATTTTAGCTTAATGCTGAAAATGTCAGATGTTGCACAGGCTACTGGGGATAACATTAGTATCACAGTCTAAAAATAAGCCACACCAGAATGAATCCCTAATGGGGGCCAGTCATCAGCCTGTACAGAAAGTAAGGGAGTTGTGGGCTCTATATCTAGTTTACTTTACTTGACCCTTGTTCCTCTTTTTTCTTTCTTGTTTATATAATATATATTTTTAACACACCCTCTTTTTTATAACCAAATGGAAGGGTAGGGGAGGAAAGGCAAACAAACTTAACAAGCTCACTAGCAACCTCCCAAAACAAAGCTGCATTGACTTACTGTACATATTACCCACTCACTAAATGGAATTTAATACAAATCAGTAAACAACTTAATACCATTCACCTGCAGTGTAAACAAAACCAAGAAAAATGTATTTATTTTATATAATTTTTTGTTATTTTTAATAAAACTTCACTGTTAATATTAGTGCATACTAAAGCAAACGTATTCACACACCAACTAAACTATATATATATATATATATATATATATATATATATATATATATATATATCTATATATCTATATATATATATATATATGTATATATATATATATATATATATATATATATATATATATATATATATATATGTATAAACTTATAACCTAAAGGACTTACCTCATGGCCACTGAGCAAAGGAACAGACCGGCATGGTTACTTCATCAGAATGGCAAATAAAACCTCCACCACCTCTCTAAATATGTCAACTGCCTAGCCACACCCTTAACAACCATGGGTGCAGTTTGAGTGGTATGATATAATTCTAACCTTCCACCAAAGATGTGTGAATGCAGTTGTGGGTGGGGGGTTTAACAATCCTGATATATGTTTGCCAAATGAATTTTGCAGTAGAGCTTGTCTGACTGTGCTAATGAAGGGGAAGGTCTCATTCCTAAAACAGAATGTGGTTTACGATTGATTATACCCCAGGCTAGTGCCAATACACATAGGATGCAAATGGTTGAAAGTAAAATATGTAGATTTATCTTACTAACAGAGTAATACAATTACCATTTAGATCTGCTAAAATACTTCAGCTGGTTGCCTGTTCAAAGTAGGACTGTACTGTCTAACTCACTGACGTTCAAAATCATTACACTAGGAAAATACCCACCATTAAAAACAGAACTTAATGGTTAGACAACAAAGTTACACCTTTAGGGACAATCAAGATGTCATCATACTTCTAGTCCACAGTTTAAAACTGGTGTTTGTGAAAGAACATTTACAAAGCTGATGCCAATCTTGTGCAATCATTTATCCAATACTAAGAAAGCAGCAGCATTTGATTAGCTTTAAAAGATAACAAAAAAAAAAAAACACACACACTTAAAGAAGCCACTTAAAAATGCTTCAGTGATGCTGGCTAAATGACTTTACCAGTAGAAACTACAACCAATTTATTGTGTATCTTTGTTTCACAATCTTTGGAATATATTTCACTATTGTTGATATATATGTAAGTTGTAAATCAATAATGTGTATTTGTATATATCTGTATTCTTATCAGCTGGTCACTGAGGTTTCATCTGTGGCAGAAAAAAGTCAGTTGATCTGTCAGCTTATCAGATTTACAACAATAAAAAGTAACTAAGCAAATAAATGCATTAAGTAATACCTGATTTATGTGCACACAAGAACTCATCACCTGCACAATGATTCTCACCACTACAGTCTGATACCACTAATCTTCTACTAATGGCACTGTAACCAGCACAAGATCCATTTATCATTACACTATGCAAAATAACATAGCTCTGTAGTCATGGTGAGAACGTTTAAAATACTTATGAATCAATCCTGGCCACATCTTCAGGGTATCACAGATGGGATAAAATGCTGCAAACCTTTCACATTTCCATAATGTTAGTGATAGGACACACTGCAATATAGGAGGGAGGACACATTCTTACAAATTTATGAATCATCAAGAACATTGGGTTAGAGAATCCACAATGTTGTTTTTACCCTGACAAAGAATGTTGTTTTAACCATGTTGTCTGTAGGTTGACATTGATGTCAGTGGTTGTTCTGCAAGTTCTTACAACTAAAGGATCAGTTGTTAAATACTACTCTTGAATAAAACTGAAGTAACTCAGGCAAGCTGAAACTATTGATTGGAATGTGCAGTCCTGACTCACAACCCCAATTACAGATGATGTTCAAAGATAAATAAAAATAAAAACATTGTCTAGGTTCATCACCATGCCTTACTGTTACATCAAAGTAACTAATGTTTTTGACTCCCCACTTCTCAGTGGTGTCTGTAATAAAAAGTTAGAAAAACAAGCTAGCAAAAGTCAAACACTTCCAATAAAATCACCACACTTTATTGGAAGTGTTCAACTGTTGCTGGCTTGTTTTTCTGTGGTTTCTAGTTATTTTTCTGGAATAAAAAGATAGAACCATAGTGATAACAGAGTTGACTTTTTTGACACATTTTCAGGGATTACATGGTTCCCAATAGATGGTGGATCAATCCGGTATCAAAATATGGGTGCCAGTCCTATTACATTGTGAGCAACAAAGTCTGTCATAATAAATTCTGCACAAGGGCACTCTGCATACCTTAATGCAGTTATGTGCTAACCATGTGAGTATGTAAGCTACCCTCAACTCACCTTCAGTAGCCTACATTGTGGAGACCCCACTGTAAATTACCTGGGGATTTCTGAAGAAGGAATGTTCCTGGATTGTAGTTTACTTGCATTTCAAGTGATGAGTACATGTTCGTGTATCTTGGCAGTGTCACGGAAATATTCTTCACATACAGCACATATAGATTTACACTTCATTTGACCTGCCTTCACAATATGTTCGTCAGTCATTTCAGTACTGTTTTAGTCCAAGACATAACCATGGAGATGGAGAAGACAATACTGGAGTATCATATGGACATTTTACATATGTGACGCAAGGGACTGAGACTTTGTGTACCTGTGCTGAGTCCCTGAGGGCTCAAGCAAGTGCAATATTACACCTGTGAAATTCAGTTCAGTGTATCACAGTAACATTCATACTGCATACAAAGCATGTGCAAGACTGAAATATTTTTTTCCTTAAACTGTGATTTGGCACCAGCTGTCAATAAAGATCACAGAAAACATTACAATTAAATATATTTCCTAATTCCAGAATGGAAACTTTAGATTTCTTAGAGATTCTCTATCCTAATCCATTTGTGCTAGCATATGCTATTGGACTTCAGCTCCAGTTTTGCATTTGGTCCACCAAAAAAGAAAGTTTCTCACATGCTAGGAGTTTAAACAAAAAAACTCCACTAACTAGAAGCTCTCTTCATTCTTGAGAATGTTGATGTCTGTGTGATCAGTGAGACATGGTTTAACACTGCAGAGAGTACACTGACAGTGCAAGTTTATAATGCTTTCCACACATTTAGATCAGCTACTACACAAACAAAGACTAAAGGTGGAAGTGTTTCAATTTACATAAAAAATAAATATACCTCAAGGCTGGTAAACAGGGCAATGCACTTGAGCTACTCCATGTTCAAATCACCATTGGCAAAATCCAATACCACTTCCTTGCAAGATATAGGTCCTCCTCTATGACCCAGGAAACCCATACCATATATTTAAACTTATTGGAAACACTCACCATTCAACCCAATACCATATTCATAGTTGACATTAATTACCCCACTATTAACTGGGAATCCTATATGACACCAAACATACAGGCACAGAGATTCCTAGATTTTGGAAACACAAATTCCCTACAACAGATTGTCAATACACCAACCAGGGGTACAACCATACTGGATCTGGTCCTCACTAATATGGGAGAGTGCTGCACACCCCCTAGTGTAATGTCTACCTTGGCAAGGTCAGATCACAAAACGGTCTCCTTTGAAGTAAAAATAAAACTTGGACCCCCATCTAAACCTAGAATATTCAGTAACTACTCTAAGGCTAACTTCCTGCAATAAAGTGATAACCTGGCAACATTTCTATCTCCCATAAACCCTGAAAACATTGCTGCCTATGCAGAACTTTTCACAAAAACTCTGTATAAGCATGTTAATAGCTGCATAGAGGAAGCTTTACCTATAAAGAAGTACAAAACTAACTCAAAACGTCACCCTGGAGGAATCACAAAATCAATAGGCTGTATAACAGAAAGAAGAAAATCATGGCAAAAATTAGGAGATGGAGGACCCATTAAGATAAAAGCACTGTCATCAAACTAAACAAACAACTCAGAGGACAAATAAAGTCTACCAAAGTCAAAACATAGGTAAATTTGATCTCCCATGCCAAGGATAACTACAAGGCAGCATTCTTTAGCTATGTTTGCAACCTCTAAGGCAGTACACAATTGTGTGCAGAGCTCATTGTAAATGGAGCCACCTATTATGAGCCAAAAGATATAGAAAACCTACTGACTGAAAAATTCAGGTCTAACTTTACCCCTCTCTCACTCAACCTTCCTTCAGGAAATACCATCAAATATAACTCCTCCCTGCTATCACTAGGGTACAGGTCTTTAATACCCTCTCTAAAGCCAAGAACATTATATCAAGAGGGTCCAGACAATATCCCAGGAAGCCTTCTAAATAGCATGAAACATGACCTATCAGGTCCTCTGGCCTTGCTATTTAACTGTAGCCTCCAAACCGGCTTCATGCCTCATGAATGCATGAGGCCAAAAAATGTGTCATCAGCCTTGGGAAAAAGTCCACTGAACACAGAAGGCATTATAAGAGATCTGGGAACACAGGTTGACAGCAACCTCTCTTTTGACCACCACATTGTCACTGTGGTCAGAAAGTCCTTCTATGTGGCACATCTCATTACTAAGGGTTTTGCATCCAGGAAGAAAGAGGCCATTGTCTCCCTCTACACTTCCCTCATTAGGCCAATTATCGAGTACAATGCCCCATTTGGCATGTACCTCACTAGACACCTGCAACAACTGGAGGGGCCACAAAAGTACCTCACAAAGAGGATCTTAGGCCTTAAATACTTGTCCTATATGGACAGACTCAAAAAATCCCAACTATTCACTGTCTCATATCGCCTACTTAGAGGCAATTTCTGCTTGACTTACAAAGCCATGTCGGACTCAGTTCTGTTAGAAATGCTACATCTAAAGAATTCCCAATCCTTCCAGACCCCATGCTCCAGAGACCTCAACCTTATTACCACAATCAACAGAACATGCTGGAGGGACAGGTTCATAACCCAGAGACTGTCCATGCTATGGAATAGATTTCTCATACATGTCAAACAGAGCACCTCACTGGCCCTCTTCAAGAGGAATCTTGATGAGTGGATGAGAAATAGGAAATTCACCCCGGGGATCACTCCAATGGGTCTTCTCAACAGAGGCACTGGGAACTAAGGTCAGGTGGCACGATGCAAAGGATTATCCTATGGGCTAGGCTTGTAAAGGCTCCAAGGCCATTAGCCTAGTACACCTATGAACCTATGAACCTATGAATGGAGAACAGCAACAGTCATCCCTCTGCACAAAGGTGGGCCATTTACTGACCCTGAAAACTACATACCCATAAGTCTCACTAGTCTTAAATGCAAAGCTTTGGAAAGAATTACCATGGAAATCATCAGTAATGATATAGTAAACCTCCAGGCACTGGGCCTAACCCAGTTTGGTTTCATCAAGGGCAGGTCATGTCTACTCAACCTGGTGGACTTCTTTGAGAAGGTCATCAAAACCATGGATGATGGCAAAATCACACGACTTACATTGACCTGGCCAATGCATTTGACACAATACCCCACTCAGGCATTGTTGATAAACTCAGAAGGTTAGGCGAAAACCCATATGTTACCCAGCGGATAGCCAACTGGCTCTCAGGACCCAGGAAGTTAAAATTGTGAAGTCCACCTCTACAAAGAGGCCAGTCACAAGTTGAGTCCCTCAGAGATTAGTCCTTGGACTAGTCCTTTTTGGCATTTACTTCTCTGAAGTCAAGGCCAGTGTCAATGGTCTCTGGCTGACTAAATTTGCAGATGATTGCAAATTAGGAGCTGTCATTGAATCCCACAACAACACAAATGTTCTCCAGGAAGGGCTGACACAGACAAACAAATAGTGTCAAAACCATGGACTAAAACTAAATGATAAGAAATGCAAAATAGTATCATTTGGGAAATCATCCACCTTGGTAACTATCATATTGACAACACACCCCTTACAGTTGACCCTGTAGTCAGGGACTTATGGATAAACATAGACAGTAATCTATCCTTTGACCATCATGTGTCTGCAGTAGTGACAAAGTCATTCTATATTCTGCAACTTACAAATAAAGGTATGGCATCTAGGTCCAAGGAAGTCATCGTTCTTCTGTATTGGGCAATCATCAGACCTATCATTGAGTACAATGCCACCTTTAGTACGTACCTAACCAGGTATATCCAACAAATGGAACATCCACAGAGGTTCCTCCCTAAAAAATACAGGGCATAAGTAAAATGCCCTATGCAGACCACCTGAAGGCCTATCCCTGTATTCTGACTCCTACAGGTTGTTGAAAGGAGATCCATGCCTGGCATACAGGGCATTGTCAGACCCCAATCTGATGGACGTCCTGCATATCAGCAAAATGAATATCACCAGAATTACCCATTCTAAAGACTTAAGATCTACCGGAGAGACAGGTATTTATCCCAGAGACTACCTCATTTCTGGAACAGGCTCCCCATCCATATGAAGCAGAGTTCGTCTATAGCCCAATTCAAGTGTAACTTGAACAATTGGATGGGGAACAGTTAATTCATCCCTGGGCTGGAACCTATGTGTCTAATGGACACAGGAAACTTGTAAATGGTTCATCTTCCAGGCTCCTGCTTGTAAATGTTTCATGTCCCAAGCGCCTGCTTTTACTTATTAAGAGAACCAGAACTTGTCAGAGATTTGGGATGCAGGGCTAGGCTTAAAAAGGTCCTTTTGACATTAGCCTGTTAAACACCTATGAACTTATGAACCTATGACCATTTATAGTTAAAACTGAACATTCATTGCTGATCATACAGAAATATCCAAGAAAAACTGACCATACATAACAGGAAACCAAAAGCAAACCATCAGCTTATCTTATTGGATGTGATTTATAAGGACCATGCATTAGATAACTAAAACTTGCATTAATGCCGAGTTATTTTAAAATACAAACACATTCCATGGTTTGACATAATTATTTCTGATGATAGTCAACCCTCTTGATAAAGGAATTTATTTGTTAAATATCTAAGGAAAATCCATGTTAATGGATGTGCATATACAATTCATTGTTGACAGCTTAGATCAAAAACATATTTTTACATGCAATGATGACAAGCAACTTCCTAGTAAAATTACTTCTTTCTGCTCATGAAATGCTGTACACCTGATAAAAAACCAGAAATGATTCTCAGATTTCATTGGCAGTAGTAGAAGCATTTTTTCTTGTATAGAACAATACAAAAGAGCAGTGAAACTTTATTCACATCAGTTTGTTGAAGTAAACAGTGGGACGTGTGCAAGTGATCCTTACTCATATCTGAGTTTAGAACATCAAGAGAGGTGATTGGGATGGAACATTCACACCCTGCTTTTAATACAGTATTTTGCATGTAGTTGTAGTATTGCTGGGCCAATTTTGATGACAGCCAAAATGAGATGGCAACAATGCATTAGTTAACATAAACTATATGCCATTTACTCTGCTAAGATAATAGCATACAAGAAGCAACAATGTAAAGAATGCAGTGTTTGGTGGGAAAAGGGAAGAGCAAAACAGAAAATGTACAAGAAACATGACATCCTTTGCCTTCCTCGTTTCATGTGAATACTGACAATGACTCTGGAGAAGGTGGCATCCAGTTAGTGCTCAGTATAATGGTCACAGCATAGTCAACCTCAGTTTAAGAAATTCATCAGAGAATAGAATGTGGCCTTCCATAACTGCATTACACATAGGCTCAGCAGATAAACTGCTAAAGAATGAGGCTACTGCATTTAGCCTGGATATCATTTCTAAAGGATGTGAACAGGCCTGTATTCCACTAAAATTGATGCACATTGATTTCTGTATCAGACCACAAGAAATGACTCTTTCCCATAATAATCTGAAGCAAGCCTGAATTAAACAAAACTGTACAGAGGAAGGAAAGAACTTATGTATAGCAAACCCTTCAGGGACAAGTCTCTAACTTCAGCATAGAAGGACAGTAATCAGGACAAATCAGATACAGTATCAATGGTTTAAAATAGTTACATAGGTTATTTTACTAAAAAGGGAGCATCAAAGAAATCAAACCTAAATTACTTCAAGCAGTGCTTAAAATCTTGCAATGTAATCAAGCTGGAGATAGAAATTCAGAGGACAGTGAAGAAGTTATTATACAATTTTGGCATGTGGAGTAAGATGACAGCCTGACCAGATTCTTAATAGCTCCAGATAACAGTCAAAAAGAAATGAAGGCACAATGTGATGAGGGTAAGGGGACTTAACAGAGAAGATTAATAAGTAATTATTATTTGCCTTACTTGAAGTAAATAATTATACTTGAAACCAGGAACATTTATATTATTGAACATGAATATGTGCCATGAACTTTCCTGCCTCAGTGAGCTGTAGGGTGTTATTCAATGGACTGAGTTAAGATGTGCAGTACTTTAATATAGATAACTTTGTACAGGCTTGATGTTTCTTTAGGTAGGGCAGAAAGAAGACTATAAGGTCTCCTTCTTACAGCTAATATGTGTTTATATATATATATATATATATATATATATATATATATATATATATATATATATATACAGATTCACTTCATAACATTGAAATATCAAAATACTGAAACTCAAAACACTGAAACCAAAATACTGAAAGCTCAAAATACTGAATACTCAAAATACTGAAACTCAAAATACTGAAAACACATATTATGCGTAAACTCAGCTTAAACAACATAAATCATAACAATTTCTACCAAATATATGCAGGGGCAAGCCCCTGCACCCCCATGTGGGCTGCACACACCCCTGCTGATTAAATATATCAACTCCAAGATTGCACATAGTGTAGTTAAGTGCAATCTTGGAGTAGATATATATAATTAGCAGGGGTGTAGTGCAGGGGCTTGCCCCCCTGCAGATATTTGGTAGAAATTGTTATGATTTATGTTGTTTAAGCTGAGTTTATGCATAATATGTGTTTTCAGTATTTTGAGTTTCAGTATTTTGAGTATTCAGTATTTTGAGCTTTCAGTATTTTGGTCTTCAGTATTATGAAGTTTTGTCATTTTCAGTATTTTGACGTTTCAGTGTTATGAAGTGAATCCATATATACATATATATATATATATATATATATATATATATATATATATACATTTTATATATATTTACTTGACAGAATCAGAATACAATTTATAATCTTGCCCAAATTCCATAAGTAGTTTGAAATGATAATATGATAAATTAATTTCTTTTTTCTTTATGTCACGTCATACAGAAGAGTTTAAGTAGCATATGTATTCTTTGTGGAATGTATATTTTCAACATATTCTTTTAACAAGCTCAAGAAACAGGAAAAAGGTCTTGATATTGTGTTTTGTTTGTAAACATTAGTACTGCTCATACCTCAACCTCTCAGTCCAAGAAATCTGGGCAATGACAGAAATAATGGGGGGAGGTCTTAAAATGCTGACATATTCTAAATGTTGCTCCTATAAACTTAGAAAGTTGTTAGAATGACATATTTTACATTATTATATATTTTTCTGGATGATATGAAGTTTGAAACTCAAATGTCTCTCGTTTTGTAGTATTATTTAGTGACTTCAATCCTCAATGATTTGCCAGAAAACCAGATATTTTATGAGGAATAAACCAACAAGGAGAGGCAAAAATCCAGACATTCTGTGAAAAACTGGACAGTTGAGTTGCATGGTACTGCTTCTTGGATCTGTCTTCACAGTTAGCAGTGATATAAAGTAATAAAAACTAATGATATTTCAGTTCATCCACATTTTGAAAGACAAATACAACAAGTGACAACTGCTTTTTGAAATATATGAAAAAATCATATCTGGCCATATCAAACCAGTATGGGCAGCTTATAATAAAATTATTTACAACAATTAATTTACATTAAACAGCTATTTTAATTTTATGATTCTAAAATCATAAAGGCTGCGTAGTGAGACACAACATTTGCAAGTATGCAATGCAGGAGGCCATCTTACGCTGTTTCTCAGTCACGAGTCCTTGATTAGTGTCTTTTAATGGCTGCATAGAAAGTTTTGTGATCTCAGGTTTACTGAGGAAATGGGATAATGTATGGAATCCACTGGAACTATGATATCATCATATAGATAATAGGCAAACAAGTAGAAAGGGACACAAACTTACACACAAACACACACATATGTATATATATATATATATATATATATATATATATATATATATATATATATATGGGTCTACTTAATATGACCTAAATTTCATTTGACTGAAATTCATTTGACTGATTGACAGTTCAAAAGACTGAAAACTCATTTGACTGAAACTCATAACACTGACACTTTAAAAATAAAAGGTATATTCCCTTTTCCCCACTGCAGTGTGATTTTGGAGTTACTATATATAATTAGTGGGGTGAGGGCACAGACCCCCACATTGGGGGGTGTAGGGGGGCATAGCCCCCCACAAACTTTATACGTTTTAAACCATACATATGGATATTTATAACTGCAATAAATAACTCTTTGCAGAAAACAATATTTACCTAAACTATGTAGGGGGGGTGATGGTGAAAGAGATGGCGGCAGTTAACATGACATCTAGAACACTTAAAAATGGGGAAAAGAGGGTTGTTGATGATGATGATTATATTTTTATATATATATATATATATATATATATATATATATATATATATATGTGTGTGTGTGTGTGTGTGTGTATGTGTGTGTGTATGTGTGTAATTGCATAGGGGTTACTTGCCTTTAGCAGAATGTGCATTTGATTGAACCGATAAAAGCTGTTACATCTGATCAAAACTCATTTTATCACACATACTGTTTTTTCCTCTGTTTAATATTTTAATATTGCGGTACAGTGTGGATGGAAGTATCTTCCTTTTCCTTATTATAGTGTGATCTTGGAGATGCAATATATAATAAGTATGGGGAATGAGTGCAATTTTTTTTTTTTTTTTTTTTTTTTTGTTGACTGGTTGAATTTCAAACTTTTTAGAGTGGTGACTTATGGCTCAAACTTTTAGTTTTTGATTAAATGCCTTATTTTAGTACAAAGGCAGATAGATAGTAAATTATCCCATATGCTACACAGAAGTTAAATCAAGCACATGAAATGCAATTAGCCACGTAAATACATGCAGACAACCCCCCCCCCCTTTTATTTCGGATCCAGTAATTGTTGAGAAAATTCAGAGAATATTTAATTATTTTGTTGGAATGAAATCAATTGAAATTGTTACCGCTAAAGTATATTACTATAAACTGTTCAAAATCAGGCACATAATTTATAGTTTTCCTTATAGACTTAACCCCTAAGGATCATTGCTTGGTGTCAAATGACCTACATTTATTTACTTACAATGCAGCTTGGATTTTCTGCTTAGAACCATAGGCAGTGTTTTCAGCTGAGGCCATGCAAAATGCTGCATGCAATATGTAAAATTGGGATTTGAGGGAAGTGTTCTTTGATTCCTTATTTTATTCTTGAGAAATGCAAAAAAATGTCACTGACCTTCTCAGAAATATGCATCTTAAAAAGAATAACATAGCCTTTAAAATAATGACAGTGAGGAGGAGCACTGCAAAGCTATTTTGTGTTTCTTATAGTGGCTTTTAAAATAATGAGCCTGAACCTGCTATGCTGATAATATTAAACCTTAGAGCTTGTTTTCCTAGCACAGTTTCTGTAATTTCCATTAACAACATTCCCTAGGGGGATTTATTTCACACATCTCATCTAAACAATAACTAAAATCAGTATGAGTGTGAAAGGTTAAGGACAGAGCAATTAGATTTACTGCAGCAATTTTTCAAGGTCATGTGACAAGGCAATGAGAGTACAAATTTCAACAATACTGTAATCAATAATGAGTTCTCTACACAGCGTCATAGGTTATTCAGAGAAAAGTTTTGGAAGACAAGGCATTACTAAAATTCTGAATTTATCTCATGTGTACCAGCAGATTCAGTGGTACAAGATAATATAATAGAAGGCATTTTTCAGAAATTACAGGATTGTTATGTAACTTGGCGCTCACAATTACTAGCAAATCTTCATGCTTGGATGATTATGAATACATGTTCTGCATCTGCTCAATAATGTCATTTAATTTCATCACACACTGCCATTCCCTCTGTGTTTCCGTCTTATTCATTATTGGCATGCATTAGTTTTTAGTATCCATGGCATGTTTTCATAGTTTGATATTGCATTCTGTTTTGCTTCTTCCATTATTCAAATAAAAGACAAATTTACTTATTTTCAAATTATAAAGATAGTTCTTCTTAATTAATTTGACAACTATCAACTATTTTTCAGCATTTGTGCTTACTGCACTAGTTTTTACTGCACTGGTTTCTTTTTCCCAGTGACTAATTAGTAAAGTATCTTACATGTGGATGAACTTGCATTCATGCATGCCTGTGGGGGGTTCTGTGTCTATGTTTGCATGTGCATCTGTGCTTGTGAGACTAAATATGCATGAGTCACAGCAGCCAACTCAGTGCATGCATGTGTCTGTGTGTGTAAATATATCCCCTTGCAGTATAACAGACATGCCTGATGGGCTATCCCCGTGCAATGGTTATGTACTTGTTGGCCCTGTAACCAGCTTCTGCCCTCTAAATTGCTCTTCTCTACATGGTCTGCTGATGATATCCACCTTAAGAGTGCTGGCTGACAATCCAGCATCAGATAAACAATGTGGTGCATGTGATAAGTGCTGTTAGCTGTAGTGTGTAACAGTAAATAGGTAGGGGGTTTAATCTCACAGCAACCAACTCAGTGTGTGTGTGTGTGTGTGTGTGTGTGTGTGTGTGTGTGTGTGTGTGTGTGTGTGTGTGTGTGTGTGTGTGTGTGTGTGTGTGTGTGTGTGTGTGTGTATCCATATTGCATACATATGATAACATTTGTAACGTACACATTGGTAGGGTTTTGCATTATTTTACTGGTTGTGGGTGATGTGGCCTTCCAAATGAATGACCACAACATGGCCTGCTTATATCAAGAAGCAGTATGTGTCCTACATGGATAGTACTAGCAGACATGAGGCATGGTGTGTGTATCCGGTATTGCCCTCTGAACTGTGTACCACTACATAAGTAAGTTTTCCGCTGTGCATGCAGCCAACATGCAATATGTGTGTATTGTGGCATGTCCTGTATGCTGTCAGTTGAAGTGCTGCTAGCCTGAATGTGGCCATGTGTGCATGTCAGGCTGTGGCAGCATTTTACATCATATCACAGAGTAATAAGAGATGCGCACATCACTAGCATGATGGCCATACAGCTGTCACAACTGGAAACATTGCCAGCCCTCATCATGGGAGCAGCACAAATTGCCCAAGTCCATG
Organism: Protopterus annectens; assembly: GCF_019279795.1. Taxonomy (NCBI): domain Eukaryota; kingdom Metazoa; phylum Chordata; order Ceratodontiformes; family Protopteridae; genus Protopterus; species Protopterus annectens. The sequence continues at coordinate 1,995,805,381 of NC_056735.1, forward strand.
GGAGATGCAGCCACACCCCTAGTGTTGAGATTACATCCACCCAGTCAATCATACAGATGGCATGTGCGGAAGTGTTAAGGGTGCATTATGTCTGTTACACAAATGTCACCAACAAGCATGTGCTACTAATGTCACATAGTGGTGTAATATCCTTAGGGGGACTAATCCATCTACTATACTTCCTAGAGTAAATACGATCAAGTGCAGTCAAGCCTTGCCCTATATGCTTGGCCAGATCACCTATGAGTATGCTGAATGGCACAAGCAGCACTGACATGCATTGCAGATGAACAGTTGTGAGCACATTCTGATGATGTGATAGGACCCAATGAGGGGCCATACTGTCATCTGCATTTGTCAAAACAGTTTGGAAAGTACATTGACCATGGTTGTTAGGGTCAGATAGTGTCATGCTGAGGGAGGAGTATATGGAGGGTATGTGTATGTCACCTACCGGTGACTGTAACCACAGCTATGCTATATGAATCCTGCCATACCACTGTACTGACATGTTGATGTGTGGCACATGAGCTCTACACCTGTGTGGCTGAGTCTGTGTGGCTACCTGTCACACCTACATATGTACAGCACATGTAGGGACTGCCATGCTACTAACTGGGAACATATGTAACTCCAATGGAAAGGATAGTACATATATATTTGACTGGGTTTATGGCCATTACTGTGTCACCAGGCATGTATTTGTAATACCGTCATGCAAGACAGTGACATAACACAGTGACTGTATGAGTGGTCACTAGTAGTAGGCAGTAACCAACATTGTTACCCACAGTCAGTCAGTACCCACGTGTACTGTGGAGACATGCAGTCTAAGTGGTAGATGACCTGCGACTATGCCATATTGAGCATTGCTGCTTACAGAACAGCTACTGGAGTTGGATGTCCCTATGTTGCATATGTCTGCCATCAGTGGGCCATGTAGTGACTCCCCACATTGACAGTATCATGCATGCCTAAGTGGGTGCTTTGTACATGTTGCCTGAAAGGGTGGTACAGTGAGATGCTTGACTCAATCTGGGTGTTGTACATCCTGATATACCCCCACCCATGTCCCTGTGGGCTGCCACAACAAGGTTTATGGCAATAGTAGGGCAACAAGGCATGCTATCAAATGTGTATGCCATCGACAGACTGGTGTGTCAGCTGATGTATATGCAAGTGTCTGAGAGTCAAATCCAGGGAACATAACATCTGGACACAGGATATTTGTAGATATATCGACTCCATCACCACATGTTCAGAGAGCCCAGGTCACAAATATCAAGGGTAGCAGACATTATCACAAAGCATGAATTCATGATTACACGGACTGACCCCGTTGTCCCTGTTAGACTGTTATAGGCATATGCACCTAGCTATCCATGCATGTACACTGGCATACCTTGCTGACATTATAGTTCTGCTGTACTGCCATGTCATCCTGTGCCACTGTATTGCTGCCATGTGTCCACAGATTATTCCCTCATACTCTTGGAGTAGAAACATACACAGGTATATGAGACACATGTCATCCTGTAACACTACCACCAGTACAACATCATACAAAATAAGGTACACAAAGTTTGGTGCATAGTCATGACAGCTGCCAGCATACAGTATCTGTTGTGTACCACAAGTGGCATGGCAAAATGATACTGCCCTATACACGTGCATGTCTAGTAACATAGTCACCCTGTGCATCAGACACATATCTTCATTTCCCTGAATTGATGGCAAGGATGACAGGGATGTGGAATAGATATCATCACATGCACAGGGGGTGGTTTGGGGGTGCTGGAGGCTTAGGCTGTGCCAAACAGTTGACAGCATGTATGTAAGTCAGGAATGGGTGCAGGTTTGATGGGCCATGGAGAGGTGTGGACAGCACACTTCCCTCTGTAGTACCGAATGTAATGCCACTACAGGAGCTTAACTGTGCATGGTCATGTGGACTCTCAGCAGTTGGTGCTGCTGACCTATGCCCACTGGTCTAATGTCCAACTCTGACCAGACATTCCAGCACAGACAATGTGTGTCACAAGACAGGCAGTGTCTCAGTCCTCCATCTGTCCACTGTATCAGTGAACTGATCCAGAGTGTCCCCAGTGCAGTGGAGGCAGTCAGGGATGTCAGACTGTGCTGCATCCATAACCCTAAGAATATGTCTTGTGTTTCATTCAGAAAGTGACTGTGCCTCGATGATGGCCCAAAACGTATGTCGAGTGACTCGAGACGTGACACCAGCAAAAGGTGGTGGATGGACAGCAAGCCTCCTACAAGCACCCCTGTCAATCTGCCTGTGTGGTTATCACTAGCTCTCAGGCTATGGCCAGTGTCTACAATTCCTGGAGTCATAGTTGCCACACTTCCCTGATCAATGTTTCCACCTTCTGACTGTCCAATATCTGTGGCCTCCTGGGTCTGGTATGTGTAGGCATACTGACTATGTGCAGAGACAATGAAGGCAGAAGAGATATGTCAACCTCTGGGATAGATACTCTCACCAACAACCTCACCTGTGCCTCACTATGGCCACCATCATCATCAGAGTCTGATTAGACACTGTCATCAGTTGAGGGGGACAGACTCCAACCTCCCAGGTAACCTGTGAAAACCAAGACAAAAGCAATACATTACTACCTGCACTTTTATGTATGTATGGCAATCCACACAGACTCATACAAATGAGGATCCACAACTGCATTACCAGTCTCACATCTTCTCAGCTATGTTCACATGCACAGCAGACAACCTCACAACAACATACACATACAAGTCAAAGCCTTTATAGCATGCACATCAACAATATCCAGTTTATTTATTATTTATTTTACATTTGTTGACTGGGCTAGTCCAACTGGATATATGTCCATTTTCAGTGGAGGCCCAGGGAGAAAAGCTCCAACATAAATAAAAATACATAAACACAATAAAAACAATATATTTGTAACCCTAGAACACATTTGTAAACAACTTGTAAAGTATCCTTGCAAGACTAAAGAGCATTAAAATCATAGATTTAGAGATCAAGAACTTAACATCAATTAAAAAGGGAAGAAATAGTATACCATAACTGGAAGTATGAATATAGAGTGATGAGAAAGCAGTTTAAGATGCAATACTTCCGTGGTGTAGTAAATAGCAGGATTGAGTTGATATAAGAGCAAGAAAACTATGATACAGCAGGATTGTGATAATACAGATGTTGAAGACTCATACATACTGTTGTCAGCTAAGTGAACAGGTAAAAGTCTAAGTTGCGTTATGTAGAAAAACTTAGAAGTACAGAGTAAGATAGCTAACTGCACACAAGCTGTAAGGTTAATGAGAGGTACTGGCAGTGCAGTAGTACAATGAAAAGTGAAAGGTGAGAGTAGTAGGCAGTAGCCTTTTAGTCTGGGTTGGTACAAGGGCAAAGCCAGTGAGTCTTGAGGTATTTTTAAGTAGCTTTTTGAAAAGTGGTGTAGAGGAGTGGGAGGTTAGTTCACTAGGGAGCTGGTTCCAGGTTTTTCCTACTGTGTTGGAGAATAGAGAGTCCCCAGCACTGTTATTTGATTTTGTGGTGGATACTAGAAGTTTATTTGATGAGCTTAGGGTTTTAAGATTATTGTAGGGGGAGATGAGGGTAGTTATTATAGGAGTATTGCTAGGATGATGAAGGGTTTTGTGGGCAGTAATAAGTTGGTGAAAGAGAAGCTGATTAGGTAGTTCCAGCCATCTTAGCTGTTTGAGATTGTGACAGTGGTGGGTTCTAAATGGGGATCCAGTGGCAAATCTGGCAATGTTATTGTAGGAGGTATTAAGCTTGTTGTGGTTGTGTTTTGATAGGTTAGTATAAATGGAGGAGGTGTAAAGGAGGGTAGAGATAAGATGGGTATGGGCAACTGTAGTTCTAGCATTTGGAGTAAAAAACTGTTTTAGCCTATAGAGAGAGCCTATTTTTTTGTTCACTGACTTTATTGTAGTATTTATATGGGTATCAAAGGTGAGGTTGTCGTCTATAGTTACCCCTAAGAGTTTGGTGGTAGGGTCAGGAGTTATGACAGTGCCATTGTTTGATGTTCATAGGTTCATAGGTTGGTACTAGGCTATCAGCCCTAAGGCCTAAGCAAGCCTAGCCATAACAATTCCCTGGAAATTTCTTCCCACAATATTTACTTCTCTGGGCTCCTGTCTAGCAGGGTGACTGACATGATCCCCGGGGTGAATTTCCTATCTCCCATCCAATTATCAAGGTTCCTTTTGAAGAGGGCCAATGAGGTGCTCTGCTTGACATGTATGGACAGTCCATTCCAGAGTATGGGGAGTCTCTGGGTCAGGAACCTATCCCTCCAGCATGTTTTGTTCATTGTGATGATAAGGTTTAGATCCCTGGAGCATGTGGCGCTGAGGGATTGGGATTTCTTTAAGTGGAGCATGTCCAGCAGCTCAGGGTTTGACAGGCCTTGTTTGTTAAGCAGACATCGCCTCTGTGTAGACAATATGCCAGAGTATAGCTGGAGTTTTTCTTTTTAGACGGTCAGCATATGGCATCTGCTTTAGGCCTGTGATTCTTTTAGTGAGGTATTTCTGTGGCCTTTCCAGCTGTTGCAGATGTCTTGTGAGGTACATACCAAATGGGGCATTATACTCTATAATGGGTCTAATGAGGGATGAGTACAGTGGGACAATGACCTCTTTTTTTCTGGATGAAAAGCCCTTAGTGATGAGGTGTGCCACATAGAAGGATTTCCTGACTGTTGTGGCGATGTGTTTATCGAAAGTGAGACCACTGTCCACTTGTGTCCCTAAGTCTCTCATCACACTTTCGATGTTTAGTGTCCTGCCACCTATGTGGTAGTTCATGGGCACATGTTTTTTTCTAAAGGGGATAACTATACATTTCTTGGCATTAAGCTTGAGCCCATGGCTCTGGTACCAGGCATCTGTTTCTGTAAGGCCCTTTTGTAGAATATCCACATCATTTGGGGATTCTATAATGGCTCCCTGTTTGCAGTCATCTGCAAACTTTGTTAGCCAGTGTCCCTTAGTGTTGGCTTGTACTTCAGAGAAGTAGATGCCAAACAAGAGTGGTCCCAGGACTGAACCCTGAGGTACTCCACTTGTCACTTGTCTGGAGCTGGATTCGGAGTCTGCTACTTTTACAGTCTGGGTTCTGTCAGTAAGCCAGTTGGCAACCCATCGAGTGATGTAGGGATTTATGCCCAGCTTAGTAAGTTTATCTATGATTCCAGAGTGGGGGATGGTGTCGAAGGCCTTGGCGAGGTCCAGAAAGGCTGTGTGGACTGCCTTACCCTCGCCACAGCTCTGGAGACTGATTTGAAGAAGTCAATCAGATTCAGGAGACAAGATCAACCCTTCACAAACCCAAACTGGGTGGGGTCCACTGTTTGAAGGTTGCCAATGTCTTTGTTTATAAGTTCCATAATAATGCGTTCCATGCCCTTGCAGATCAGGCTTGTCAGACTGATGGGACGGTAGTTCCTGGGATCCAAGGTGGATCCTCCCTTGTGGAGCGGTATAACTGTAGCTGTGCGCCACTCAGTGGGCACGAAGCCTGAGGTGAGGCTATGATTAAACAGGACACTTAAGTGGGGTGCCAGTTCATTTTGTAGTTCATGTAGTACACAGCCTGGGATGTCATCTGGTCCCATGGATGCTGTATTCTTAGCTTTGGAGAGTGCTGTTTCTACCTGTGTGGCTGTGATTATCGGAATTTGACAATCTTTTGGTATTGAGATGGGCCCTTTAGGGGGTGAGAGGGGGGTGAAGTTGGCACTAAATTGATCTGCCAGTATATTGGCAATATCCTTGGGATCAGTATATTTAATGCCATTCTGTTGTAGCTTAGAGCAGATCTGAGCATTGCCATTTAGATTCTTGACATAACTATAGAATGTCTTGTGGTTGTCTTTGGAATCTTTGGCAATTTTATTTTCGTAACTAGCTTTTGAGGATTTTACGAGGGATCTCAGTTTTTTACTGAGGCTGGTGAGCGAATTTTTTGCATCCTGGGATTTTCCTCTTTTCTGCAACAGTTTCTTCCTTCTGTTGTATAGTTTGTTTATAGCAGGGGACTACCAGATTGGCTTCCTTTTTTTGGAGAAGATCATCTTGGTTCTATTTGGGATGGCACGATTCATGCACGAGTGGATGTGCTCGTACAGTGCCTTAGTGTAGGATTCTGCAGTCGAACTTCCAGATCCCGTCTGCGTGGTTGTTGTGAAATTTGTCACTTCTGTCTTCAGTAGCATGAAGTTGGCTTTGGAGAAGTTTTTTAAGGAGGTTTCCTTACTGGGGGGTGGGGGTGGGATGTGGATGTCAAGGGTGATTTGCTTATGGTCAGACCTGACCAATGAGGGGGTGACCACTGGTGTGGAGCATCTGTCTCCCATGTTGGTAATGACCAGGTCTTGGATATTGGAGCCCCTGGTGGGACAATGGATTAGTTGATCCAGGGCTTTGGAATTTATAAATTCCAAGAACCATTGGGAAAAGGAGTTGGTACCTGAGTAGTTTTCCCAATTAATGGCAGGGTAGTTGAAATTACCAAGTATTAGGGTGTTTGGCTGTATCTTAATATTTGCCAGTATGTTTAGGAAGGTATAGTGAGAATCTTGGGGTATGGTGGGGGATCTGTAGCAAGCTACAATTTGGATTGCAGTCTTACCTAGTGTTAGTTGCACCTGGAGAATTTCAGATGCATTGTGTTGGGCAACTAGCCTGGAGGTGTGAATATTCTTGGTGAATATGGACACTCCTCCACCTTTAGTGTTTCGGTCTTGGTTTTGTGGCCGAAAAGTGTGGTAAGAATTGTAGCCTGGTATTGCAGGGGTGCTCTCTGGTGCCTTGAACCAGGTCTCAGTCACTGCTCAGATATCGATGTTCTCCATTTTTAGGAGTGCCTCGAGAGTGTGCATTTTGAGGTTTAGACTTCTAGCATTGAGTAGCATTACCTTCAGATTTTGCATACTTGTATATGTTACGGTAGTGGTTTTGTCCTTTGAACCTTGCCTAAAAAAGGCACTATAGGGGTGGCAAGAGCTTTAACCAGTAATCTGAATCCCAGGGGTGACAGGTGCAGACCATCTCTGGCAAAGCATCGTGGTTTGTCGATCATGTCTTCCCAGGCAGACAAATACTGGATCCCTTTTGTATGACACCAGAAGCTTAGCCAATTGTTGAAGTCAATCATTTGTCCTTATACTGTGGTATAATTCTGGGCAAAGGCAGGATGCTACTCAGGGCTAGGGTCATACCTGCCTGGGTCACATGATCCAAGAGCTCTTCCATGTCTCTTTTCATGTAGTCCAGGGAGGTACGTCTCAAGTCATTCACTCCAGCATGGACAATGACAGAGTTATATTTGTACTTGTTGTGGAGTGACTTGAGTACATGCGTTATGTGGTGGATCCTGGCACCCGACAGGCAGCTGACTGTAATTTTCTCCTTGTTCAGCCTGGTGAGTGGGACATTAGTGTGCCTGACTATAGAGTCACCTACGACTAAAGTGTTGGGTACATTGTCTTGCCTTAGGGGCTGTTGTTCGGTGGCACACTGGCATTGTGAGCTATGTGTCACTTTGGTTGTGACTGGTGTTTGCTTGCATTTCGGCTTCGGAGGTCCTTGTTGCTTGGGCAGGTTAATGTTAAGGGCCTCCGCATATGTGGGTTTAGTGTTGCTATGTGTGGGTGTTGATGGTGTGGGTTTTGAAGGGCTATGAGTTGCTAGAGGTGTAATGCAGGTGTTAGCCTTCTCCTCTTGACTGTCTAGCACAATCTTGACCGGAGAGAGCTTTGCTTCCAGTTTGGCTATGTAAGTGCATCTCTCTCAGGTTGTAGTGCTGGGTGGTAGGAGGAGAGGATTGTTTGTGTACATGGGGCAGTTACAGTGAAGTGGAGGGGGGAGGATGTTTGTGTAGGAGTAAAGAACAATAGTTTGTTTTTTGGGGGGTTAAGGAGGAGACAGCGTTGGAGGAACCAGTTCTCAACTATGTTAAATGTTGCTTGGGTGAGGGACTGCAGTTCAGAAATGGATGAAGCAGAGCATATTAATGTTGAGTCATCTGCATATTGCATGCAGGTGGCTTGTGGAGTATTCATGTTTATATCATTGATAAACAGAGAAGATAGGAGAAGGCCCAAGATGGAGCCTTGAGGGATGCCCAAGGTAACCGTAAGAAGGGTGGAAAGGTTATTCTCCCAAAGTACTGCTTGTTTTCTGTTTTTTAAATAGGAGTTGAACTATTTTAGTGCCTGAGTATCAAGAGAGAGGGACTTAGGTATACTAAGAAGTATCTGGTGGTTTACCATATTGAAGGCTTTCGAGTGGTCGATAAAGAGAGCAGAAGAAAGCATATTGTTATTGCAATGTTTGTTGATACAGTCCAAAAAGGATAAGAGGGCAGTGGTGGTGCTATGGAATGGCCTGAAACCATGTCGACAGTTTGCTAGTATGTTATTTTGTAGTAGGTGGTCTAATAGTTGTTGGTGGATACATTTCTCCATGATTTTTGCTAGTGGGGAGAGTAATGCTATTGGACGATAGTTAGAGAGTTCAGCAGAGTTACTGCCCTTATGAAGAGGGATAATATGGGAGATTTTCCAGACTGATGGGATTGTACCTTCAGTAATGTTTCTATTTATTAGAATGGAAATAGGATATGCTATTGCTTTAGCAGCAATTTGTAGATATTCAGCAGGTAGCAGGTCAGCAGAGGGGATGGATGGTTTAAGTGTTCCAAGGAGACGGCAAATGAGGGAAGTGGGTTACTGGTTGTAGGTGAAATGAGGGAAGAGAGGTAATTGAAGTGGGTGTCAGGCTAGTATTTACAGGGAGGGGTAGTGAGCTGGCTAAAGAGTGAACCATTTCAGTAAAGAAGGTATTAAAGGTGACTGCAATATGCTTAGGATTGCTATGGGAGGTACCTGATGGGGTAGGTGTTTTGGAGCGTCCTGTTTGTACTAGTTTATTAATATCTGACCAAAACCTTTGGGAATTGTACTGATATTTATGCTGGAGCTGAAGGTAAAAGTTTTTCTTGTTAAGGAGTATAGATTTCTTGGTAGCATTTCTAATATGTTTAAAGTTATGATGGTCTGTTGGGTTTCTGGTAGTTCTCCATTTGGCCCATGTTCTATTTCTCAGTCTGATTTTTTGTCTAGTCTCTTTAGTAGAGCAGTTTTTGTCCTATTTCTGATTGAACGAGTAGGGGCATGGGAGTCCAGGATTTGTAAGAATTTTGTGCTAAAGTATAACACTGCATCCTCAAGTTGGAGGTATTTTAGGGGAGGCCAGTCACAAGCCCTAAGTTCAGTTTGGAAGCTATCTGGATTAAAGTACTTATTGGTCCAAGTAGTTCTATAAAATGCTGGGTTGGGAATGTTAGTTCTTTGCCTAATTATGTAGGTGAGTGAGTGGTCACTGATATCCTCAGGAATTGTACCTGTTTTTTAAGTATTGGGATGACCGTTAACAAGAATCCATTCTAAGGTGCTTTCTTTGAGGCTAGGTTTATGCGTTCTGGTTGGAGAAGTAATAGTTTGGGAGAAGCCATATAGGTTGAGATGGGTGGTTGGCTTAGCTGCAATATAGCTAATCCAGTCTATGTTAAAGTCACCCAGCACTATAGATTCCTGTGCTAAGTTAGTGAAAAGCCAGCTAAGGATATCTTCCAGGGTATTGATGTTGTTTCCAGGAGGGAGGTAAGAGCAAATTATATAAATGGCTTTATAGGCATTGATTTGCAGTTTGTTAATAAGTAATTCAGCATTACTGTCATTGGGTGGATGTGAATCAAGTGAGCTAACTTGTAGACATGATTTATATAAGATTGCTACTCCACCACCTTTTTTAGTTTTGCGGTCAATTCTAAGTATATTATATCCAGGTGAGGTAATTTCATTGTCCTGAGTTGAAGGTTTTAGCCAAGTCTCTGTGAGACATAGGATATCGAAGGAATATACATCTAACAGAGCATGATATTGGGCTATTTTATTGTTTATGCTACGGATGTTAAGATAAGCAATATAGCGAGCGTTAGATGGTCTAGATGGGATGTGAAAGGTAGGTGGACTGTGGAGGTCTGTGGCATTGATATGGTTTGGGCCAGGGTTGGGATGAATGTCACCATCTAATAAAGGGTGCAGTTGAAGTTTATGTATACACTTTAAGATAATAGAGTTAAAGTGTATAGATTTCCTAGATGGATAATAAGAGATATGGGCTTGTCTGTGGAACTTAGGAAGTAGATAGGAGGATGTAGATGTGATATTTAAATGGTTGTGGTGGATGCATGAGTTGACAGAGGAGTTTGTAGAAAGGGATGGTGAAAGTCATTGAAGGTGAGATGTTCATAAATGGTTAAGAAATGGGATGCAATCAGAAGAGGTAGAATAGTGTGACACAGTATGAGTTTCCTGTGGTTAGACATTTGTACTTTAGTCATTGTTTGTAGTCTAATATAGGTTTTAGAAAGGGAGGAAGGAAGAGGGGATGATAGGGGTAGATGCAGAGAAGGAAGATGTGAATGCTTATGTGGTGTATTGGCACTTTAAATTGTAATAGCTAAACATATAATGTTGGAGTAGAGAGTTGATGAGGTACAGTGATTGATTGGATGTTAGGGTTGGGGTGTGGCTTATGGAGGTATAAAGTCAGGTGCACTGGGGGTGGGTGGAATTTAGGGGTAGGGTAGGGGAGCGGAGTGAGCCCGCAGGGCGAACGGAGCGGGTAGACCCAAGAAAGGGAAATATGAAGAGTTACCAAAAAAAAAAAAAAACAATCAGTAACACAGTCGCTAATGCTGAAAAACATGTAAAGAAAATATAAAACTTGAAATGACCACCACGAGATAATGTTGTTTAGCGCTTTCTTTCACAATTTAATACGTGAACTTCGTCAGAAAAAGAAGAGTCTCTAATGCTGTCTGGAGAGAACAGGTAAGTGTGGTTTCCAATGTACCTTAGGGCAGGAGCACATGGAGGGAAGAGCACAGTATGGGTAGCAGACACTTGAGACATAACCATTCAAATTGGGGAATTATATTAGTGGGATAGCAACATAGACCTGGAGAAATGTTTGGGCAACACACCTGAGACTTAGCAAGCTAATATGGCCTTATACCGCCCCTAGTGGCATAGTCCATGCCATGCAGCTGCTCCGCTATGCAAGGGCTGTGAGAGCAGGTTTGAGTAAAAAAATATGGCTGTAGTAGCTAGCTCGTATGCTCGCTGAGTTAAATATCTAATTAAACATTTAAAACAAAGTAAATAGGTTGGCATCAAAAAACAGCATGTAAATGTCACCTATACATTGAAAAATAATTACAGCTAAAGGTAGGCACAACTTTGCTGTAATAGCATCCACCCAGGCAGTTCCTCATTAGGAAAGTGTGTGTTTGAAGGTAGTTTCCACGAGGCTGGGGGAAAAACGCCTGAAGTAAATGGCTAAGAAGGCTGGAATACAAACAAAAGGAGAAAAAGAATTATGTTATGAGAGTACTAGGACAGCATACAGAGGGACACAGGATACATAATAGATTTCTACTAAGTTTCAGAGTAAGCAGAGTTACAAAGGGGAGAATAGGTTTCAGAAAGTACAGAAAGGTATGTACAAGGTACAATTGGGTATGAAGACCCGACAAATGACACAAATTGACCAGCAACTTAGTTGTAAGTGACCTTGTCAGGGGAGAGGAAGGAAAGAGTAGCATCGGAAAGTAGAGAACAGAAACAGTTTAGTGGGCTGCAAGCAGGAAAAAAAGCAGTAACGTTGGAAAATTAGAGAACAGGAGGACAGAAACAACTTAGTGGGATAGCAAGCAGGAAATGTAGGTGTGTAGCTATCTAATATAGAGAACAGAAGAAAAGAAACAGTTTAGTGAGTTAGCGAGCAGGGAAATAGAATGTGAATTATCTTGAAATCAGAGAATGGAGGCAGAAAAACAATAAGGAAAGTTAGCAAGCAGGAAAAATAGTTAAATAATTATCAGTTGTAGGTGGAATGGTACACACAACATTTAAATCAGTGAGCCATTACAGGTTCAGAGCCCTAGGCAGCAGCGAGGTAACGGGAGCAGCATTATAATGATAAATTCAACAGCTACAGAGCAAAAAGTGAACAGAAACTACGTTCTAATATTAAAAGGAGCAGGTACTGAGCAAAAGGTAACACAAATTAGGTAAAATACAACAATCAACAGGTCGTGAACAGAATGCTAGCAGAAACAACTTTCACATACAGACTAAAACATCAACAGCACAGAAGAAACCATATTATCAGTCGGTATCTACATTTGCCACCCAATGGCATTATTCAGCTAAGTGTAGTGATCTATGTACAATGTGGTAAATGCACAAGCACAATCCTACGCCTCAAACATAGGATCAGTTTAAGCAACAGTAACAGTATTTAACTTATAAAGATGGCAATTGAATAATGCATAGAATGTATGAGACAATATTCCTTAGCAGTATATGGCTACCAGCTTATAACAAGTTAAAACTAAAGGCAGAGCACTCACCGACTAGCACACTAGAGGACAGACCAGGAGGCAGGGTACCGAGTAAAGATGGCACCTCAGGATTCCCTAATGTTATATAGACTTCAGATGAGGGATTGGAAATAAAATGGGGGAGGGGGTAGACAGAGACTGTGTGGAGGTAAGGAGGAAGACTAGAGGTGTGGATCCAAGAAAGAGAAAAATGAGAAGGAGTTACCAAAAAAAACAATCAGTAACACAGTCACTAATGCTGTCTGGAGAGTACACGTAAGTGTGGTTTCCAATGTACCTTAGGGCAAGAGCACATGGAGGGAAGAGCACAGTATGGGTGGCAGACACTCGAGACTTAACTTTTCAAATTGGGGAATAATATTAGTGGCATAGCAACACAGAGCTGGAGAAATGTTTGGGCAACACACCTGAGACTTAGCAAGCTAGTATGACCTTATACCGCCACCTAGTGGCATAGTCCATGCAATGCAGCTGCTCCGCTATGCGAGGGCTGGGAGAGTGGGTTTGAGTAAAAAAATACGGCTGTAGTAGCTAGCTGGTATGCTCGCCGAGTTAAATATCTAATTAAACATTTAAAACAAAGTAAATAGGTTGGCTTAAAAAAACAGCATATAAAAGTCACCTACACGTTGAAAAATAATTACAGCTAAAGGTAGGCACAACTTTGCTGTAATAGCATCTGCCCAGGCAGTTCCTCATTAGGAAAGTGTGTGTTGGAAGGTGGTTTCCATGAGGCTGGGGGAAAAATGCCCGAAGTAAAGGACTAAGGAGGACATTGAAAAATAATTACAGCTAAAGGTAGGCACAACTTTGCTGTAATAGCATCCGGCAAGGCAGTTCCTCAGTAGGAAAGTGTGTGTTGGAAGGTGGTTTCCACGAGGCTGGGGGAAAAACGCCCAAAGTAAAGGGCTAAGGAGGTGACTAGTGGACTAGAGGACAAACCAGGAGGCAGGGTAGCGAGTAAAGATCGTTAAAGTTGAAAGTACAATTTACCTGTAAGGTATGCAATATAACATTACACATGACAGAACTGCACATTTAACCCAGTGCACCTATCTTGAGAATGATATGTCAGTACTAGTGTGACTACCTCAGGTATGTAACATCTACCTTTTGTGTTTGAAAAGGCATCTTGGATTACTTGCCTCATGTATACCAGGCTGGGTCATCACTCATAACTACAAGTGCAAACGTGTTAATGTTCTTTCAAATACACACCTGTGATTACCCAGTCTATGAACTGTAGTTGACTGTTCCAGAATGGTACATACAAATATTCTAATCTGGCTAAACACAACATTAGTACATACTGCAACATGGCAGCCCTTATCTTTCATAGAGTATATATGATCTACAAAACAACAGTATCAGGTGCAGGACCACGAGCTTGGGCAACTCCTGATGTACCTATGAAAGGGTGAGGGAGAGGTATTGTCAGCACCACCATATGTTGCAGCACTACAGGGTAATCTGTGCATATATCCACTTCTACGGTATCCACTGTTACTGGTTGTATTGCTGAGATTGAGAGTATGTGTGCACAACTGAGCTTAAACCCCAACCCCCCCCAATGCAGATAGACCTGTAACCCATCTACAGATATATACACCCTGCCACAATGACTGATAAAGTATAAAAATAAATGTGGCTACAGTAAGCTTACCTGGATGCTCCTCTGCTGGGGACATTCTGGCACCCACCTTCACGGTGTATGGTGTGATGGATGACTGGAAGCTGTCATGTGTACCTAGATTCACCAGGAATTCCTCTGTAGCTGAGAGTGGTCATACTGCTGCACTCCCTCCATCAGTGGTGGTATGATCCCTGGCAATATCAGCTGCCCTTTGTCGTGCAGCATTCACCATATCTGTGGCTCTGTGTCACACCTGTTCATAGGTTCTGTCTTGCTGGCCAATCTGAATGACATCCTGCACAAAGCCTGTCCACAATGCTGCCCATTGTTCATGATTATCCCTCCCCCTGGCCAACAACATCTGATGATGCTGCCTTAGTGCATACACTATTACCTCATTCTCTGCATCAGAGAAGGGGGCATGATGTCTACAGTACATGGTTCCTGAAAGACAAGACAATGGGTACACATTACAGGACCAGATACGTGGATGCCCACTATATACAGATTCCTCACACCCATAATGGCCTGCACTACCCACTGCTTCCTCACACATCATACCCCACAGACTGGCAACATACTGCATGTGTGGATCCAAGCAAGATAGCACTACAGGGGTATGACCCTGTGTGCCATGACATATTCTGCTGTATGTTCCTACACCCAGCACTGCAATGTACTGCGGTGTGTCCCCTATGGGCAACATCCCACTACTATGTCATATGACCACTGCCAGACAAAGAGCAGTGTGCTATTTAACCACTATATGGGAACAGTCCAGTAACATCAGTGTGCCGCAATGACAGAAAACAATACAAATCTGCTGTAGAATATGTTCCCTGTAATCATTATACCTTTCAACTATACAGATGTCTGCAGAATGTCAATATGTTAGCGTCATACTTTTGGTCATTTTCACACACCATTGTGGATTTCTGACAAAAGGTTGGCCAATCATTGATGGTTGATGTCAGAAAATAAAGACAGGAATCTGAGTTTAAGATGTTATACCCTTCAGAATACAGTTATGCTACTGTAATATCTGTTACTGATATTCACTTTCTTACTTTGTACAAGCAATATTTACAGTGTCCCTAATTTGGAGCCTTTGTCTCTCCATTAATTATGGCTTTGTTCAAATTTCTTGCTGTAACTTATTGACAGCTATGTTAGGCATAGCTCTCAACCAGACAGGGTAGAACATATACAGGATCATGAACTTAGCCAGAGTACATCAGGGATAATCAGGGACACTTTTAAAATGTTAGAACTATTTATGTGAGACATTGACAGAATCAGAGGAGGTGAATTAGTGTACATCATCTGACATTATGGGATTATACACCCATACTTATAGTCACTATGTATTATGTGTAATTCACTATCTTCCCTACAACAGCCAACAGTTATAGGAGGGAATAAGAGTTAAGATGTGAGTAGAAATCAGGGATGCTTGAGAGGCATACCTGTAGGTGTAGGACAGCTGAGTATCAATGACATGTCATTACCATAGATCAAGACAGGCTTACTGCTGCAATCCCTAGTCCCCATACCCCCATCCTCCCATCTGCATCCTGTTATATGCAGAAATCAATTACATACCTGGTTGAGTGCAGTACTCCTTTGCTGAACTTTGCTTCTGGTAATCTTTTGAAAATACACTCTCTGTGTGAGGTAAGTTTCATACAGACTTGCTCCCCATAACCAGCTGCTTGCCTTTTTAAGGTACTGATCATTAGCAGGTAAATGCATCTGCACCAGTCTGTGGCTCTCATATGGTAATTGCAGCCAAACCAGTTGAATTGCACTATCATTAGCCAATGACATGCCACCACAATGCAGTATGTAAGGCCTTCATTTAAACCTGGGCACCTTTCTTAGCTGTAAAGATGGACATTACTGAGGTGTGGTGACTACAGCATTGGAGAAGGTACGTTCCATAACTATCAGCTGTAGACATTTATGCAGTATGTCCACAGTTTCACTTCATGTGTGTGGGCAGTGTCCCATGACATTGTGGTCATCTGGCAATTCACTGGCAAACACTGTGGGTTGAAGTCAGTAATGGAAGACACATATTTGAGTGTCAGACTTTATATCCCTCAGAATATGCATGCTAATCCAATAGCTGTTATTCTATCAACTTACTATCTATATAGGAGCAAACTGTAAAACATGTCCCAATCTCTGGACCTGTGTACCCACCCATTAAGTATGGCTCTGCCCAGATTCCTTGTGCTAGGGGGTTGAGAGGTATGGTAGGTCTGTAGCAGCTAATTTTACATACAGGTGTGTGTGTGGTACAGGCTGCATCTGCTGCTGCAGCAGAGAACACATAAGAGGGAGTGTGAAAACTTTGGAGGACAAGAAGCTGTGCATGTAACTGAGACAGCTGTGACAGCCCTGTCATTATGGTAGATCAAGGATAAAGGTACCCTTCACAGCAGAATCGAGGCATGTGATTAAGGTACATTTGTTATGCAACAGTGCCAGTAATAGAGCAGTAGGCAAGATATAGTTATACTATATGGCTATGTGCAGTGTGTTTCTACCTGCAGGACTTTGACTTGCAAAACTGGATAGTAGTTCATTAATATAGCAATAACCCACGCCTGGGTGTGGGTAATGCTGGATTTACCCACGGTTGGCGTGGTTTGGTCCCGAGGGCGAAGCCCGAGGGACCAAACAAAGCCAACCGTGGGTAAATACAGCATTACCCACACCCAGAAGTGGGTTATTGCTATTATACCATGATATTATTTAAGAAAATAAACTATTACTTTTCTTAAATAATGGCATAATATAATGCCTGTTTACTGCCATTCCGCAGATGTCTGGCATCCGCGGCAGTTCTGATGTACTGCGCGCCTGCGCAGTACATCAGAGTTGTGGGCAAAAGCAACGGAGAAAGCAAGATCTCCATTGCTTTTTTTTTTAGTGTTTCGCTATGTTAAATGGGTTTGACATAGCAAGACAGCTTTAAAATAAGCAACGGAGATGTCCGTTGCTTATTTTAAAACTGTCTCGCTATGTTAAACTTATTTAACATAGCGAAACACTAAAAAAAAGCAATGGAGATATTGCTTTCTCCGTTGCTTTTTTTTAAAACACTGTCTCGCTATGTTAAATGGGTTTAACATAGTGAGACAGCTTTAAAATAAGCAACGGAGATCTCTGTTGCTTATTTTAAAGCGGTCTCGCTATGTTAAACCCATTTAACATAGCGAGACAGTAGTTTAAATCGAAGTTATACTAATGGAAAAAAGTCCGGGCGACCGGACCTTTTTCCAATAGTATAACTCGATTTACAATGGGCACGCTGGCCAATCAGCGTGCGCATTTTGGAATAATAATGGGGGGTCATGGTATAATTAGCAGTAATCTGTGCGGATAAAGAGTGAATGACTCAGTCATTAATTACAGACTTCACAATAATGTAATTGAGCTGCAGTATAAGACTGGATTTCATCCCAGAACTGTGTGTGTGTCAAAATGCACTGCATGCAGGGCATTTTACACATTGAGCTACAGTCACTGCTACAGCAGGTGTATTTGCAAAGTATATCTGCAGACATACAGGCTGTAACATTGTCTGCATCCATCAGTATGTGCATGGTTTTCTATGGCTGTATTTCTGCACCAGGGTCCAAGCTGAGCATGTTCTTTGCCATTGATAACTTATCAGGTGTCTTTCTACATGTTGCTGATAGAAGGGCACATTCACTTGCTATCAAAGGCCTCACTTACTTCCATTTGTATATCTTTGCTATCTATTGGTGTATTAGTACCAGAGACCAAGGTACACTCCCATTTTTCCCATTAATTTTTCATTCCAGTTTGTACAGTGTGGCATGGTCTGCAGCTCTATGTAGACACTCCTAATGACTCTAAGTGGCAATCACTATGTTCTGATGAAAACACCTGCTTCAGTTAAGATTTGTGTGGTGTGGTGGGTTAATGCAGTGTGGTGCAGGAGTGATGGGCTTGGGTTTGAAACATGGCAGAGGTGTTTATTTTATCAATGTGACTTACAATGTTATAAACACATATACTCATCAAAGCTCTACTTAGCTCAGCTAAGCAAAGCTGCATATTGCGACACACAGTGCAGCTCTGAGATAAAAAAATATAAAGAAAAGAAAAAAGGGAGATAGGAAAGTGGTGAAATAGGGGCAACCAGGGGGAAAACATAGTGAAAGGCAGGTAGGGAGGTGCAGGAAGGGTGTAGGAAAGAACTATAGCTATCCATTTCTTGTACAGCAACAGCTGTGCACCTTAACAGATTTTGTAGATGAATTTGAACTTTCAAACCACACAGAGAGGGCTGAGGACAACATAACTGCAATGTAAAGCCAATTGGACCAAATTATTTGTGTCCAGTGGACATGTATGAAAAATGGAAAGCTATGTATGGGGTGATATTTCTTGGGGGGGCAGGCACCCATTTTTTATTAGGGTTAGAATGGAATGTTGGAGAAGGAACTTAGGTATGTGTGGGGTAGTAAGGTGCATAGGTGAGGATGCATTCATAGACAGACAAGACAGACAAGACAGCAGACAGGGGTGGTGTGTGACACATGAGGTGGATGAACACCTTGGATAGGGAGGCTAGTGTAGAATCCAAGTTGCACATGTCTCCAGACAGCAGCAGCGTGACTCATGTCCCAATCCATGGGACTGTTGACACTGCTTCCTCACTGCCCTGAGGGTGGCTGTGATGGAGACTGAGAGCCAGAGCAAGGCTGCCCCACCAGGTTGGCCAGCATGCCCTCAAACTGGCGCAGGCAGCATTCATAGCTACAATGAACAATCCTCTGCACCATGACTGGTAGTTGATCCTGGGTGACAATGACTCCTCTACCACTGCTCCCAGGGGGAGGCTGGGCCCCATCCTCTGAGGCAGTCCCACCCAATGGCACAGGTGGTGAAAGGGCAGCAGAAGGGGCACAACTGGTCTGTGTACCGCATGTGCTGCGACCCAGTGCCACAGATGGTTGAGGCAAGGTAGGCATATTAGGTGGAACCAGCCTACCCTGACATGCTGTGGTAATGGAGGTATAGCAATAAGTATAGGTTAGTTATGAGCAAACCATTATTAGTAATAACAGTATGATAGAACATTGGAAATAACCCAATCACATATCAATGCATATTATGTGAAACACAACAATTAATAACAGAGCAATCAGTATGTTAACAGCATGTCAGTAATAGTTACAGCACAACCCCAACAAAATAGGTAGTTTGACAAGATATGTTAATATGCAGCCATTATAACACATAAAAATAATAAAACACATCCCAAAATACCAGTTAATGTAACAACATATGTTAACTGTAAACTATAACCAATGAAAAACAATAAGAAATAAATGATGATAAGAGGTGGGTATAGAGAGAAAAACAGTGCATTAGTAACATTTCCTGTTATTTAGTTGACAACAGTACTGCTGTGTACTCTATGGGTCTGCATTTTGTTTATGTGTACAGTGACTACAAGTCTACTATAGCTGATGTAGCATGCACATACATCTCAAGCTATTTACATGGGACACTATGGGCCAAGCAGTAACAACTGTGGGTACACAACTACACATAACACTTGCAAATCAGGTGGACTTATATAACTACCAAGGTTTTCTGTGGGCTGATTTGCAGATACTTTGCAATCTAGGTAATCATTTCTATGGTAATCCTGTAACAGATGGATTAAGCATTATTAATTACATAATGTGAAATTGTGACACTTGAGAGACATATATGTGTACAGTACAGACACTAAACAGCTGTGATGCCTTGGTTGGCAGCCATGGGAATAGAACCCAATAGCAGTGACAGCAGGGGATATCTGCATAGAATGTATTAATTGACTGCAGTGACTTTTAACAGACACTCCAGGCATACATCCATACTGGGATTACACATTTGATTTCTGACTGAACATTGCTGATGAATACATTTTTACTAACACTTTTAACAGTCTGTCACATCTAAACAGGCAATTATCTACTCATAATATGGGCTACCTCATCCATTTACCTGTAGTTCCTGTGGAGTGAGAAAATGTGAGCATTACATGACTGCTACTGTAATATTTACTGCTACATAGCACTGGAGATGAACCCTATGTGGCAAAATGTAATGTATAGAGAGCATTTAACAAACAGAGCTACTGAGTCACTGCTAATTACTGACTGACTGATATTTTCCTAGAGTTCACCTTGAAGCAAAATATGACCTGGTAGTACTACAACAGTATTATACTAGACTACAGTGACAATAGAATGCACATGCATGAAATACAAGCATAATGCAGATAGTGGGTAAGCTATATTTCAGTATCATATCTGTGTAGTCAACAAACAATATCAGCTCATGGAGTGGGCTACCTCACTCCTATACCTTTATTACCTGAAGTTTGTGGATGACAAGAATATTATGTGACCAATATTGGCCTAGAGACAGCCTTGAACAGTACTTATATGAGTTAACCAATACAATTTTCAGCCATTAGTTTATCATTCTACAGCTATTGCAGTGTTATACTTAACTGCAGCTCCTTACCTTACAGCCTCAGTGCATGCAGCTCAACTTCAATGGTTATGACAACACAATCCTGATGTACACCATTTTCCTTGGTGTTATTAGTATTTTTCATGTTTTCATTGCACTACATTTGGCATTATTTATTTATTGCAGTACAGCTCTAACTCAGCATTTATTGAACTACAAACTTTATTGTATATACTTTAGTGCAGTTATTGGTATTGTTTCATGTTTTATTGCAGTACAGTTTGCATTATTCATTTACTGCAATACAGCTCTAATTCCACATCTTTTGCACTACAAACTTAACTGTATATACCTTAATGCAGTTAATGGTATTGTTTCATGTTTTTATTGCACTACAGTTGGCGTTATTCATTCAGTCCACTACAGCTCTAAGTCAACATTTATTGAACTACAAACTTGACTCTATATAATTTATTCTAGTTGATGCTTTACTCTTTTTTGCTTATTTCATTACAGTTAGCATAATACATCTGTACTCATCACACTCATAGCGCAAACTGGTCAAGTGTCCGGCATGCCACTCAACATTGTGAGCCCTCTCAGCTGCAGCTGTTAGGAGAGAAGCACACCATTATGCATACCAGTTTTGCAGGCAATCAGAGTACATATTGGTAAAACAGAGGAAAAAGTACTCACATACTTGTGGGGCATTCCCTGCCCTTACTTCTTGGACTCAGATGTCCAGGAGTCTTTTTCAGTTCATCATGATGGCAATGACACTGCTCACCTGTGCAGGGGATACCAGTGACACTGTTGAGTTCTCTGGCCAGCTGCTTTTCACTCAAAGCCCTGGAAACCACCTTGCAGCAGCCTATCAGCATGGTTTTGCACAAGGAGCCAAACCATGACCCTGGAATCCAGAATACCCCAACACAGCACCTAAAAACATACACCATCACAGCCACCAGCAATAGTACATGGTCAGTTGATAGTCTCCAATTGATTATGCTGTATTCCCACCTATTAGGCTTAATATGGGCTATTTTTCTGCCCTTATATGTCATTGGGCAGCATTCACGAAATCGTAGTGTCACTTAGCATCATGCAAACCAGCACAGCTGAGCTGAAAAGTCTGTAAACTGGCAGAACCATAGTCTTAGTGGAGCTTAGCAGTGTGCAAACAAGCCAAAGAGAGCTGAACAGTGCACAAACATTGGCAACCATTACCATGTTTATGCAGTGCTTAGCAGGTCTAAGCATAGTTGAGCCGAGCATAGCAGAGCACAGTGGGCTCATCTTTTATAAAAAAGAATGCATAATATGTATGTCAAAATTAAATACATACTTTCCCGTCCATGTATTCAAACCCTGAACCTACTGCACATAAAGCCATAGTGCTAACCATTTAGCTACAAGGATATTAAGAAATCTAGTATACCTTCAAACATAACACTTAGCTACCTATAAGCAGCACTGAGCACCATGCCACTCCACGCAAATACGCTTAGACAGACTTAAACACACCTTTAAATAAGTAATTAATTATATCCAGTTTTTATTTTTAAATGTCTGGCAGGTGTCTGCTACCTAATATTGTAAGCAGCTTGCCATTGCTGCACTCCACAGAGTGCAAACATGCTTTTTTTTCCGCAATAAACATAAAACAAAGGAAAATAAAAATAAAATAAAAAAAAACAAAGGACATTTCAGGGAGTCTCATACTTATTTGTAGGCATGGATAACACTACACATCACCCTACACTGATTCAATAACTGTGTTCCTCGTCTCTCCCTCGGTAACACACCACCATTAATTTGTATGGTGTGCTGCTGAGAGGGAACCATGACCATGAACATGGATACATTCCATGAAGGCTCTACATGGTGCCTAAATGGATTTTATTAAATTCTGGGGAGTTATTCTGGTTGTAAAGGCTTACTTAATATAATCATGGAATGTATTCCATATCACTTAGTAAGAAACATCAAGGCAAAATTAATGTTTTATAGGATAAATTGGTCATATTATCTGTATGGGTAATTAATAAAGACTGGGACAATTATGTTTTATATAAAGTAGAGTAAAAAACTGTGAAGTGACAGAAGAAATTAAGAAGCAGTTTTCAACTTGGATTTGAAAAGCAGTCAGAATGACTTAACATATATTTGTTTTTGTATGTAGTAAGGTTTGTGGCACTCATGTCTTAAATAATGTAATGCGAATGGAATGCAGTTATCTATCAAGATCTCCTTTTCCCTATCTCCCTCTTTGTCTCTCTGTTTTTATATATATATATATATATATATATATATATATATATATATATATATATATATATATTGATATCTAGGGGAGTGTAAGCCAGGTGTGGGTTCCCCCACAAAACAATTGCTAAACCACACCCTGGATATATGATGTTACAGTTCACTCATCTTCTTTTGATCAGCTGCTGCAGTTTGACTGTTTCTATATAAGATTTAAATTTCTAGAAGGAACAGATAGTTATTTTGGCTACATATGCCTAATTAATTTAATCATGGAATGTATGCCGCAACATTTTGTAAGGCACTTGAACAAGTGTTTGACAAAGATATTAATGCATGAACCATGAGTAGGAAGGGCAAATGCCTTACAATCATCCTTAGGCATGCAGTAATATCTTTAACAAGCATACTTCCAAGTAACTTATTGCAGTTATAACATGTACTTTTGCATTTTATTTATTTATTCATTTTTTATCAATCAATTAATTTCTGTATTTATTTGTCTGTTCTTTCCATATTTTACATTTAGCTGTTTATGTATGCTTTTTATAATGTATTTTAATATAAAATGGTTCCACCATCCATTTCAGTTAAACAATTTCTGTGGAGGGTCATCACTTTTTTAATTGTTCTTAACTGAATGGACATTTTCATATGAATTTTTTCTGGATAATACGTTAAGGGGGTTTGTCTCTCACACTGTTGTGCACTGTTGCAGAGTCCAATTTATTAGCAAGTTTTAGGTTCATAGGTTCTTAGGTAAGTACAAGGCTATCTGCCCAAGGGCATTTATAAGCCTAGCCAGAATGTGTTGGCTTTTTCCACTCCCTTAGATTAGTTACCTGCACCACTGCCCAGCAGAGCCACTGCAGTGATCCCTGTGGTAAATTTTCTGTTTCCCATCCACCCGTCAAGGTTTCTTTTGAAGAGTTTTAGTGAGGGGCTCTGTCTGATGTATATTGGAATCCTGTTCCAGAGCATGGGGAGTCTCTGGGACTGGAATCTATCCCTCCAGCATGTCCTATTTATCATTGTGGTGAGGTTTATATCTCTAGAGAGTGTGGCTCTCTGGGATTTGTTTTTTTGTTAGGTGGAGCATGTCCATCAATTCTGGGTTGGACATGGCCTTATATGTTAGGCAGAGATCACCTCTGAGTAAGTGGTATGCAACTGAGTACAGCTGGATTTTCTTGAGTTAGGCTGCATAGGGCATCTGTTTGAGGCCAGTAATCCTCTTGGTGAGGTACTTTTGTGGTCTTTCCAGCTGTTGCAAGTGTCTTGTAAGGTACATCCCAAATGGGGCATTGTATTCTATGATGGGTCTAATAAGTGATGAGTAGAGAGGCACAATAACCTCTTTTGTTCTAGATGCGAACCTTTTTGTGATTAGATGGGCCGCATAGAAGGATTTTCTAACCATCTTGGCAATATGATTTTTAAAGGAGAGATTACTATCTACTTGGGTCCCCAGATCCATTATTACATTCTTTGTATTTAGTGGACTACCACCTATGTGGTAGTTCACGAGTACTTTATTTTTTCTAAAGGGGATGACTATGCACTTTTTCACATTTAGCTTGAGGCCATGATTTTGACACCAGGTATCCGTCTCAGTGAGACCTTTCTGGAGGGTGTCTGTATCAGCCAGAGAATCATTTATGGTCCCTAGTTTGCAGTCTTCTGCGAACTTGGTCAGCCATAGTCCTCCTATGCTAGCCTGCACCTCTGAGAAGTATATACTGAACAGGAGGGGTCCTAGGACTGAGCCCTGGGGGATGCCACTTGTAACCGGTTTTGAGTAGGACGTAGAGCCTGCAACTCTCACCATGTGGGTTCTATCCATGAGCCAGCTGGCAACCCATCTTGTGACGTAGGGGTTTATTTTCAAGCTGGTGAGCTTGTCTATAATACTAGAATGGGGAATGGTGTCAAAAGCCTTTGCGAGGTCTAGGTAGGCTGTGTGGACCTCCTTTCTCTCATCTAATGCCTTGGTAACTGTCTCAAAGAAGTCCACCAGGTTTAAGAGGCTTGATCTGCCCTTAACAAAGCAAACTGGGTAGGGTCCAAGGTTTGGTGGTTCCCAATGTCTCTGTTAATGCGTTCCATGATGATGCGCTCCATTGCCTTGTAGACCAGGCTAGTCAGGCTTATAGGGTGATAGTTCCCGGGGTCCATTGTGGCTCCACCTTTGTGGAGTGGGATAACAGTTGCTGTGGATATGTAGCCTGTAGAGAGGCTGAGTTTGAACAGTGTGTTTAGGTGAGGGGTTAGTTCATTTTGCAGCTCTTGTAAGACACAGCCTGGGACACCGTCTGGTCCCACTGAAGCTGTGTTTTTGGATTTGGATACGGCTGTTTTAACCTGTGTGTCAGTGATTGATGGGGCCCTACATTCTTCTGGTATGGTTATGGGCCCTTTAGGGGGTGAGAGGGGGGGGTGAAGTTTGCACTAAATCTGTCTGCCAGAATGTTGGCAATATCAGTCGGTTCAGTGTATTTTGTGCCATTCTGCACTAACTCAGAGCAGATCTGAGATTTTCCACTTATGTGTGGTTATCTTTGGAGTCATTAGCAATTTTTCTTTCGAAACTAGCCTTGGATGATTTAATGAGGGATCGTAGTTTCTTGCTGATACTGATCAGGGATGTCTTTCCTTCTTGGGATTTTACTCTTTTCTGTACTACTTTCCTCCTTCTGTTGTATAGCTTGTTTATGGCAAGAGTCCACCAGACTGGTTTCCTTTTCTTGGAGGAGTGATTATTGGTTTTACTTGGGATAGCATGATCCATGCATTCCTGCCGATGCTCATAGATTGCATTTGTAAAGGTTTCAGCAGCTTGGACAGCATTTTCCTTTAGCATGGGGGCTGTGAACCTTTCCACATTGGTCTTAAGTAATGTGAAGTTTGCTTTTGAAAAGTTTTTCACAATGGTTTCCTTGATTGGGGTGGGGCTGAATGTGGATATCCAGATTGATTAGTCTATGGTCTGATTTAACCAGTGAGGGGTTGACCGACGGTGTGGAATGTTTTGTACTATACAATGTCTTATCTATGTTTATATGTTAATTAATGACTTCACAATAATGTAATTTAGCTGCAGTATAAGACTGGATTTCATCCCAGAACTGTGTGTGTGGCAAAATGCACTGCATGCAGGGCATTTAACACATTGAGCTACAGTCACTGCTACAGCAGGTGTATTTGCAAGGTATATCTGCAGACATACAGGCTGTGACATTGTCTGCATCCATCAGTATGTGCATGGCTTTCTATGGCTGTATTTCTGCACCAGGGTCCAAGCTGAGCATGTTCTTTGCCATTGATACCTTATCAGGTGTCTTTCTACATGTTGCTGATAGAAGGGCACATTCACTTGCTATCAAAGGCCTCACTTACTTCCATTTTTATGTCTTTGCTATCTAATGGTGTATTAGTACCAGAGACCAAGGTACACTCCCATTTTTCCCATTAATTTTTCATTCCAGTTTGTACAGTGTGGCATGGTTTTTAGCTCTATGTAGACACTCCTAATGACTCTAAGTGGCAATCGCTATGTTCTGATGAAAACACCTGCTTCAGTTAAGATTTGTGTGGTGTGGCGGGTTAATGCAGTGTGGTGCAGGAGTGATGGGCTTGGGTTTGAAACATGGCAGAGGGTTTATTTTGTCAATGTGACTTACAATGTTATAAACACATATACTCATCAAAGCTCTACTTAGCTGAGCTAAGCAAAGCTGCATATTGCGGGACACAGTGCAGCTCTGAGATAAAAAAATATAAAGAAAAGAAAAAAGGGAGATAGGAAAGTGGTGAAATAGGGGCAACCAGGGGGAAAACATAGTGAAAGGCAGGTAGGGAGGTGCAGGAAGGGTGTAGGAAAGAATTATAGCTATCTATTTCTTGTACAGCAACAGCTGTGCACCTTAACAGATTTTGTAGATGAATTTGAACTTTCAAACCACACAGAGAGGGCTGCAGACAACATAACTGCAATGCAAAGCCAATTGGACCATATTATTTCTGTCCAGTAGACATGTATGGAAAATGGAAAGCTATGTATGGGGTGATATTTCTTGGGGGGGGGCAGGCACCCATTTTTTATTAGGGTTAGAATGGAATGTTGGAGAAGGAACTTAGGTATGTGTGGGGTAGTAAGGTGCATAGGTGAGGATGCATTCATAGACAGACAAGACAGAAGAGACATCAGACAGGGGTGGTGTGTGACACATGAGGTGGATGAACACCTTGGATAGGGAGGCTGTTGTGGAATCCAAGTTGCACATGTCTCCAGACAGCAGCAGCGTGACTCACATCCCAATCCATGGGACTCTCAACACTGCTTCCTCACTGCCCTGAGGGTGACTGTGATGGAGACTGAGAGCCATAGCAAGGCTGCCCCACCAGGTTGGCCAGCATGCCCTCAAACTGGCGCAGGCAGCATTCATAGCTGCAATGAACAATCCTTTGCACCATGACTGGTAGTTGATCCTGGTTGACAATGACTCCTCTACCACTGTTCCCAGGGGGAGGCTGGGCCCCATCTTCTGAGGCAGTCCCACCCAATGGCACAGGTGGTGAAAGGGCAGCAGAAGGGGCACAACTGGTCTGTGTACCGCATGTGCTGCGACCCAGTGCCACAGATGGTTGAGGCAAGGTAGGCATATTAGGTGGAACCAGCCTACCCTGACATGCTCTGGTAATGGAGGTATAGCAATAAGTATAGGTTAGTTATGAGCAGATCATTATTAGTAATAACAGCATGATAGAACATTGGAAATAACCCAATCACATATCAATGCATATTATGTGAAACACAACAATTAATAACAGAGCAATCAGTATGTTAACAGCATGTCAGTAATAGTTACAGCACAACCCCAACAAAATAGGTAATTTGACAAGATATGTTAATATGCAGCCATTATAACACATAACAATAATAAAACACATCCCAAAATACCAGTTAATGTAACAACAAATGTTAATTGTAAACTATAACCAATGAAAAACAATAAGAAATTAATGATGATAAGGGGTGGGTATAGAGAGAAAAACAGTGCATTAGTAACATTTCCTGTTATTTCCTTGACAACAGTACTGCTGTGTACTCTATGGGTCTGCATTTTGTTTATGTGTACAGTGACTACAAGTCTACTATAGCTGATGTAGCATGTACATACCTCTCAAGCTATTTACATGGGACACTAAGGGCCAAGCAGTAACAACTGTGGGTACACAACTACACATAACACTTGCAAATCAGGTGGACTTATATAACTACCAAGGTGTTCTGTGGGCTGATTTGCAGATACTTTGCAATCTAGATAATCATTTCTATGGTAATCCTGTAACAGATGGATTAAGCATTATTAATTACATAATGTGAAATTGTGACACTTGAGAGACATATATGTGTACAGTACAGACACTAAACAGCTGTGATGCCTTGGTTGGCAGCCATGGGAATAGAACCCAATAGCAGTGACAGCAGGGGATATCTGCATAGAATGTATTAATTGACTGCAGTGACTTTTAACAGACACTCCAGGCATACATCCATACTGGGATTACACATTTGAATTCTGACTGACCATTGCTGATGAATACATTTTTACTAACACTTTTAACAGTCTGTCACATCTAAACAGGCAATTATCTACTCATAATATGGGCTACCTCACCTATTTACCTGTAGTTCCTGTGGAGTGAGAAAATGTGAGCATTACATGACTGCTACTGTAATATTTACTGCTACATAGCACTGGAGATGAACCCTATGTGGCAAAATTTAATGTATAGAGAGCATTTAACAAACAGAGCTACTGAGTCACTGCTAATTACTGACTGACTGATATTTTCCTAGAGTTCACCTGGAAGCAAAATATAACCTGGTAGTACTACAACAGTATTATACTAGACTACAGTGACAATAGAATGCACATGCATGAAATACAAGCATAATGCAGATAGTGGGTAAGCTATATTTCAGTATCATATCTGTGTAGTCAACAAACAATATCAGCTCATGGAGTGGGCTGCCTCACTCCTATACCTTTATTACCTGAAGTTTGTGGATGACAAGAATATTATGTGACCAATATTGGCCTAGAGACAGCCTTGAACAGTACTTATATGAGTTAACCAATACAATTTTCAGCCATTAGTTTATCATTCTACAGCTATTGCAGTGTTATACTTAACTGCAGCTCCTTACCTTACAGCCTCAGTGCATGCAGCTCAACTTCAATGGTTATGACAACACAATCCTGATGTACACCATTTTCCTTGGTGTTATTAGTATTTTTTCATGTTTTCATTGCACTACATTTGGCATTATTTATTTATTGCAGTACAGCTCTAACTCAGCATTTATTGAACTACAAACTTTATTGTATATACTTTAGTGGAGTTATTGGTATTGTTTCATGTTTTATTGCAGTACAGTTTGCATTATTCATTTACTGCAATACAGCTCTAATTCCACATCTTTTGCACTACAAACTTAACTGTATATACCTTAATGCAGTTAATGGTATTGTTTCATGTTTTTATTGCACTACAGTTGGCGTTATTCATTCAGTCCATTACAGCTCTAAGTCAACATTTATTGAACTACAATCTTGACTCTATATAATTTATTCTAGTTGATGCTTTACTCTTTTTTGCTTATTTCATTACAGTTAGCATAATACATCTGTACTCATCACACTCATAGCGCAAACTGGTCAAGTGTCCAGCATGCCACTCAACATTGTGAGCCCTCTCAGCTGCAGCTGTTAGGAGAGAAGCACACCATTATGCATACCAGTTTTGCAGGCAATCAGAGTACATATTGGTAAAACAGAGGAAAAAGTACTTACATACTTGTGGGGCATTCCCTGCCCTTACTTCTTGGACTCAGATGTCCAGGAGTCTTTTTCAGTTCATCATGATGGCAATGACACTGCTCACCTGTGCAGGGGATACCAGTGACACTGTTGAGTTCTCTGGCCAGCTGCTTTTCACTCAAAGCCCTGGAAACCACCTTGCAGCAGCCTATCAGCATGGTTTTGCACAAGGAGCCAAACCATGACCCTGGAATCAAGAATACCCCAACACTGCACCTAAAAACATACACCATAACAGCCGCCAGCCATAGTACATGGTCAGTTGATAGTCTCCAATGGATTATGCTGTATTCCCACCTATTATGCTTAATATGGGCTATTTTTCTGCCCTTATATGTTATTGGGCAGCATTCAAAAAATCTCAGTGTCGCTTAGCATCATGCAAACCAGCACAGCTGAGCTTAAAAGTCTGTAAACTGGCAGAACCATAGTCTTAGTGGAGCTTAGCAGTGTGCAAACAAGCCAAAGAGAGCTGAACAGTGCACAAACATTGGCAACCATTACCATGTTTATGCAGTGCTTAGCAGGTCTAAGCATAGTTGAGCCGAGCATAGCAGAGTACAGTGGGCTCATCTTTTATAAAAAAGAATGCATAATATGTATGTCGAAATTAAATACATACTTTCCCATCCATGTATTCAAACCCTGAACCTACTGCACATAAAGCCATAGTGCTAACCATTTAGCTACAAGGATATTAAGAAATCTGGTATACCGTCACACATAACACTTAGCTACCTATAAGCAGCACTGAGCACCGTGCCACTCCACGCAAATACGCTTAGACATACTTAAACACACCTTTAAATAAGTAATTAATTATATCCAGTTTTTATTTTTAAATGTCTGGCAGGGGTCTGCTACCTTATATTGTAAGCAGCTTGCCATTGCTGCACTCCACAGAGTGCAAACATGCTTTCTTTTTTTCAATAAACATAAAACAAAGGAAAATAAAAATAAAATAAAAAAAAAAACAAAGGACATTTCAGGGAGTCTCATACTTATTTGTAGGCATGGATAACACTAGACATCACCCTACACTGATTCAATAACTGTGTTCCTCGTCTCTCCCTCGGTAACACGCCATCATTAATTTGTATGGTGCGCTACTGAGAGGGAACCATGACCACGAACATGGATACATTCCATGATGGCTCTACATGGTGCCTAAATGGATTTTATTAAATTCTGGGGAGTTATTCTGGTTGTAAAGGCTTACTTAATATAATCATGGAATGTATTCCATATCACTTAGTAAGAAACATCAAGGCAAAATGAATGTTTTATAGGATAAATTGGTCATATTATCTGTATGGCTAATTAATAAAGACTGGGACAATTATGTTTTATATAAAGTAGAGTAAAAAACTGTGAAGTGACAGAAGAAATTAAGAAGCAGTTTTCAACTTGGATTTGAAAAGCAGTCAGAATGACTTAACATATATTTGTTTTTGTATGTAGTAAGGTTTGTGGCACTCATGTCTTAAATAATGTAATGCGAATGGTATGCAGTTATCTATCAAGATCTCCTTTTCCCTATCTCCCTCTCTCTCTCTCTGTATATATATATATATATATATATATATATATATATATATATATATATTGATATCTAGGGGAGTGTAAGCCAGGTGTGGGTTCCCCCACAAAACAATTGCTAAACCACACCCTGGATATATGATGTTACAGTTCACTCATCTTCTTTTGATCAGCTGCTGCAGTTTGAGTGTTTCTATATAAGATTTAAATTTCTAGAAGGAACAGATAGTTATTTTGGCTACCTATGCCTAATTAATTTAATCATGGAATGTATTCCGCAACATTTTGTAAGGCACTTGAACAAGTGTTTGACAAAGATATTAATGCATGAACCATGAGTAGGAAGGGCAAATGCCTTACAATCATCCTTAGGCATGCAGTAATATCTTTAACAAGCATACTTCCAAGTAACTTATTGCAGTTATAACATGTACTTTTGCATTTTATTTATTTATTCATTTTTTATTAATCAATTAATTTCTGTATTTATTTATCTGTTCTTTCCATATTTTACATTTAGCTGTTTATGTATGCTTTTTATAATGTATTTTAATATAAAATGGTTCCACCATCCATTTCAGTTAAATAATTTCTGTGGAGGGTCATCACTTTTTTAATTGTTCTTAACTGAATGGACATTTTCATATGAATTTTTTCTGGATAATAAGTTAAGAGGTTTGTCTCTCACACTGTTGTGCACTGTTGCAGAGTCCAATTTATTAGCACGTTTTAGGTTCATAGATTCTTAGGTAAGTACTAGGCTATCTGCCCAAGGGCATTTATAAGCCTATCCAGAATGTGTTGGCTTTTGCCACTCCCTTAGATTAGTTACCTGCACCACTGCCCAGCAGAGCCACTGCAGTGATCCCTGTGGTAAATTTTCTGTTTCCCATCCACCCGTCAAGGTTTCTTTTGAAGAGTTTTAGTGAGGGACTCTGATGTATACTGGAATCCTGTTCCAGAGCATGGGGAGTCTCTGGGACAGGAATCTATCCCTCCAGCATGCCCTATTTATCATTGTGGTGAGGTTTATATCTCGAGAGAGTGTGGCTCTCTGGGATTTGTTTTTTTTTAGGTGGAGCATGTCCATCAATTCTGGGTTGGACATGGCCTTGTATGTTAGGCAGAGATCACCTCTGAGTAAGTGGCATGCAACCGAGTACAGCTGGAGTTTCTTGAGTTGGGCTGCATAGGGCATCTGTTTGAGGCCAGTAATCCTCTTGGTGAGGTACTTTTGTGGTCTTTCCAGCTGTTGCAAGTGTCTTGTAAGGTACATCCCAAATGGGGCATTGTATTCTATGATGGGTCTAATAAGTGATGAGTAGAGAAGCACAATAACCTCTTTTGTTCTAGATGCGAACCCTTTTGTGATTAGATGGGCCACATAGAAGGATTTTCTAAACATCTTGGCAATATGATTATCAAAGGAGAGATTACTATCTACTTGGGTCCCCAGATCCATTATTACATTCTTTGTATTTAGGGGACTACCACCTATGTGGTAGTTCACGGGTACTTTATTTTTTCCAAAGGGGATGACTATGCACTTTTTCACATTTAGCTTGACGCCATGATTTTGACACCAGGTATCCGTCTCAGTGAGACCTTTCTGGAGGGTGTCTGTATCAGCCAGAGAATCAATTATGGCCCCTAGTTTGCAGTCATCTGTGAACTTGGTCAGCCATAGTCCTCCTATGCTAGCCTGCACCTCTGAGAAGTATATACCGAACAGAAGGGGTCCTAGGACTGAGCCCTGGGGGATGCCACTTGTAACCGGTTTTGAGTCGGACGTAGAGCCTGCAACTCTCACCATGTGGGATCTATCCATGAGCCAGCTGGCAACCCATCTTGTGACATAGGGGTTTATTTTCAAGCTGGTGAGCTTGTCTATAATACTAGAATGGGGAATGGTGTCAAAAGCCTTTGCGAGGTCTAGGTAGGCTGTGTGGACCTCCTTTCTCTCATCTAATGCCTTGGTAACTGTCTCAAAGAAGTCCACCAGGTTTAAGAGGCATGATCTGCCCTTAACAAAGCAAACTGGGTAGGGTCCAAGGTTTGGAGGTTCTCAATGTCTCTGATAATGAGTTCCATCATGATGCGCTCCATTGCCTTGTAGACCAGGCTAGTCAGGCTTATAGGGTGATAGTTCCCGGGGTCCATTGTGGCTCCACCTTTGTGGAGTGGGATAACAATTGCTGTGGATATGTAGCCTGTAGAGAGGCTGTGTTTGAACAGTGTGTTTAGGTGAGGGGATAGTTCATTTTGGAACTCTTGTAAGACATAGCCTGTGACACCGTCTGGTCCCACTGAAGCTGTGTTTTTGGATTTGGATAGGGCTGTTTTAACCTGTGTGTCAGTGATTGATGGGGCCCTACATTCTTCTGGTATGGTTATGGGCCCTTTAGGGGGTGAGAGGGGGGTGAAGTTTGCACTAAACCTGTCTGCCAGAATGTTGGCAATATCAGTCGGTTCAGTGTATTTTGTGCCATTCTGCACTAACTCAGAGCAGATCTGAGAGTTTCCACTTAGGTTCTTGACATAGCTAAAGAATGCTTTGTAGTTATCTTTGTAGTCATTAGCAATTTTTCTTTCAAAACTAGCCTTGGATGATTTAATGAGGGATCGTAGTTTCTTGCTGATACTGATCAGGGATGTCTTTCCTTCTTGGGATTTTACTCTTTTCTGTACTAGTTTCCTCCTTCTGTTGTATAGTTTGATTACAGCAAGAGTCCACCAGACTGGTTTCCTTTTCTTGTAGGAGTGATTATTGGTTTTACTTGGGATAGCATGATCCATGCATTCCTGCCGATGCTCATAGATTGCATTTGTAAAGGTTTCAGCAGCTTGGACAGCATTTTCCTTTAGCATGGGGGCTGTGAACCTTTCCACATTGGTCTTAAGTAATGTGAAGTTTGCTTTTGAAAAGTTTTTCACAATGGTTTCCTTGATTGGGGGTGGGGGCTAAAAGTGGATATTCAGAGTGATTAGTCTATGGTCTGATTTAACCAGTGAGGGGTTGACCTCCGGTGTGGAATGTTTTGTACTATACAATGTCTTATCTATGTTTTGGCAGGTAAAGGAGTATTTGTGAGAACACTCATATATCAGTATCCCACAGATACACTGTTTTCCAGGTAACAAAGCTACTAAAATGTACAAAAGCATAATCATTATGCTGGCATTTCCAAGAGCTGAGAAATACATATGCACAATCAGTAATGAATCATTCTTTTTCTTAAGCTGTTTTAGTGCTAGTTGTACCACAGAAGTATTCAAGATGGTAATCATCTTGGCAGCAACTCCAAGAATTGAAAAAAAAAAATATATATATATACATATATATATATATATATATATATATATATATATATATACATATATATATATATATATATAATTTGCTGGGGATGTGGGGAGTGCAAAAATGTAAAAAAAAAAGTAGATTTTTCTGGTGTTTATTTTTTTTTTTGGATGTTCGAGTTTTCGGCAACTCGATCATATGGTGTCAACCATATGAATTTCTTGTTTCTGAAAACTCGATCATTTGACATAGACCCATATATACATATATATATATATATATATATGTATATGTATATATATATATATATATATATATATATATATATATATAGACATATATATGTGTGTGTGTGTGTGTGTGTCATATTTATGTATACGTGTAAATAAACTCCTAAATTAGAGTGGCTATGGCTGACTCTTTTCTGTTGCTATGGTGATTGTTGTTTTTTTCTTCATATTATTCACTTTCTATTAGTAGAGTTTATAATTTCATCAGTAGTCAATGTTTTACCTTTTTGGATGTCCTTTGTGATTTGTTATTGAGCAATGCACTTAAATTTGAGTTTTTTTGTGTTGTTATCTATTCAAGTAACATTTAAAGTGTGTCACAATCCAGATTTTTGATTTGTTTAGCTTTTCTTTTATAAATATTTTTATTCAGATGTAGTAATATATTTCAGATCAGAGTGCCTGTGCTTTTTTTTTTTTTTTTTTTTTTGTTTTATTTATTGATTCGTTAGATTTTGTTTCATTTTTGGTCTTTCTATGTTTGCCAGTTTTCCCTTCAAAACATCTTTCCAAGGTTATGTCTCTTTATTAGCTTTTGAAGTCTGTAAGAAAGAAAAGATCTATGACTGAGTATGATATATATATATATATATATATATATATATATATATATATATATATATACGGGTTCACTAGACAATCTCGAAATACTGAATTGTTGAATTTCAGTATTTAGAGAATGAATATTGGAAAGTGCATTTACGTGAAACTGCACTTTGTCGAATGTGGAAATGTCGAATCTGTTGTCGTGGTGTTGCATTCCTGACATGTGGTGCGGTTTTTGGCTTAAGCTAGGAATTCAGGTAAGTGGTATTTATGTAAGGGTATTGGGTAGGGATTTTAGTGTGTGTGAGTGTGTGTAGTGGTGGTTTTTGTGTATTTTGTGTGTTGTGTGTTTGTGCGTTTAGTGCGACCTTGGAGTTAGTATATATATGTAGCAGTGTGGGGGGCACACATGAGGGGTTCGGGGGTGCTTGTCCCCCTTCTTATAGGTAGGGTCACTGTGTTTGTGTGTTTTGTTGTGTTTGTGTGTGTTGTTTTGTTTGTTGTAGTGTAGTTAGGTAGGTGTATGTTTGTTTGTGTGCTGGTGTGTGTGTGTGTCGCAATTGTTGTTTTCACTGTTGTGGGTTTTTGGGTATCTGAGATTTCGACTATTCAGTCTCGAAATACTGAAATTCGACATTTCAGTATTTCGAGATTGTCTAGTGAATCCATATATACATATACATAGACCCATAGGTACATCACTTGTTAAATGGAATGCTACTGCATGTAAGGGAGAATAACTGTTTCCAATGAACCCCACAGGAGAGACCAAGAACCATGCATATATTCCTGACATTCAGATGTTGGCTTTGATGACCACAGTTACTTACCTTCAGAAGAATTGTTGCTAATATTCAAGGCAGCACTTTAAACATTGATAAAGATAACCTATACAGTAAAAAAGAGATAGAATTGCTACCAAGAAAGCATAGATAAGGGAATGAGGCACCATAAAGAATGACAGAGCTACATCTCATGAAGCATCTACCTCTAAGCCCATAAGGCATGCCATCTCACAATCCAACATTCTAGTCATTGGAGACTCCATTGTGAGACACACTGATATCCCTCTCAACAGGTTGAGGAAGGAGAATGTCACAGTCATTTGCTTATCAGGGGCTATGATCTGCCACATTACGCATACACTGAGGTCATTGGACCCCAATTACCAATATGACTCAGCCATAGTCCATGTGGGGGTAAATGACCTGAGATGTACCTCCCTAGACTATATGAAGAGAGACATAATGGAGCTCTTGGAAAATCTGTCTCAGGCTGGTATGAGCCTAGTATTGAACAGCATTTTACCTTCTCCAAGGATGATGCCACAGTACAAACAAAAAAATATTGACTTTAATAATTGGCTTAGTTTCTGGTGTCATTCTAAGGGGGTGCTATATTTGTCGGCATGGAAGGAGATGGTCAAAAGACCACGCTGCTTTGCAAGGATGGCCTGCACCTCTTCCCTCTAGGCTTTTGAATATTAACTAAAACATTGTCTTCCTCCATTGTGCCTATTTTAGGCAATGCCAAACTGAAAGTACTTCTGACATAACAAATCAAAACCAAGAAAATCTAAAGGTAATACTGCTCAGTGCTAGGAGTCTAAACAAAAAACTCCAGTCCCTAGAAATTCTCTTTGCCCTAGAGACTGCTGACATCCTTGCTGTCACTGAAACATGGTTTACAACCAAGGAGAGTACACCGACAGTGCAAGGTTATAATGTCTTCCATACATTTAGGTCAGCTACTTCAGAGGCAGGGACTAAAGATGGAGGTGTCTTTATTTATATCATAAATAAATATACTTCAAGGATGGTCAAACAGGGCAATGCACTTGAGCTGCTCCATGTTCAAATCACCATAGGCAAAATCCAGTACCACTTCCTTGCAAGCTATAGGTCCCCCTCTATGACAAAGGAAACCAATACCATGTATTTAAACTTATTACAAACACCAACCATCCAACCCAATACCATATTCATGGGTGGCTTTAATTACCCCACAGTTAACTGGAAATCTTATATGGCACCAAACATACATGCACAGAGATTCATGGATTTTGTAAACACAAACTCCGTGGACCAGATAGTCAATACACCAACCAGGGGTGCAACCATATTGGATCTGGTCCTCTCTAATATGGGAGAGTGCTGCATACCCTCTACTGTAATGCCTTCCCTGGAAAGATTAGACCACAAAATGGTCTCCATTGAAGTAAAAATAAAACCTGGACCCCCAACTAAATCTGGAATATTCAGGAACTATTATAAGGCTAACCTCCTGATATTAAGTGAGAACTGGCAAAATTTCAAGCCCCCATAAACCATGAGAACACTACTTCCTATGCAGAACTGTTAATAGAAACCCTGTACAATCATGCTAATAGCTGCATCTAGGCAACTGTACCCATCAGTAAGAAGTACAAAACTAACTCAAAAAACAAGACACCCTGGTGGAATCACAAAATCAATAAGCTGTATAACAGGAGGAAGAAAATCATGGAAAAAATTAGGAGGTGCAGCACCCAGCAGGATAAAAGCACTCTCATCAAACTAAACAAACAAATCAGAGGACAAAAAAGTCCACCAAAGCCAAATTTGAGGTAAGTTTGGACTCCCAAGCCAAGGACAACCACAAGGCATTCTTTAGATATGTCTGCAATCTTAAAGGCAGTACACAATTGTATGCAGAGCCCATTGTAAATGGAGCCACCTATACTGAGCCAGAAGATATAGCAAACCTCCTGGCTGATAAATTCAGCTCCAACTTTACCCTTTTCTCCTCTTCAACCTTCCCTTAGGAAATATCATCAAATATAACTCCCCCTACTGTCACTAGGGAACAGGTTCTTAATTCTCTCTCTAAGACCAAGAACACTGTATCAATGGGCCCAGACAATATCTCAGGATGTCTTCTAAATAACATGAAACATAACCTATTAAGTCCTCTGGAATTACTATTTAACTGTAGCCTACAAACAGGATTTGTGACTCTTGAATGGACAAAGGCAACAGTCATCCCTCTGCACAGAGTTGGGCCATCTACAGACCCTGGAAACTACAGACCCATAAGTCTCATTAGTCTTATATGTAAACACATGGAAAGAATTATCATTGAGAATATCAAAAAAGATATAGTAAACCTCCAGACACTGGACCCAACCCAGTTTGGTTTTATCAAAGGCAGATCATGCCTACTCAATCTGGTGGACTTATTTGAGAAGGTCACCAAAACAATGGATGAGGGCAAAATCATTCACACTGCCTACCTTGATCTTGCCAAAGCATTTAACACAATACCCCACTCAGGCATTGTTGACAAACTCAAGAGGTTAGGTACAAACCCACATGTTATCCTGTGGATAGCCAACTGGCTCACAAACAGGACCCAGGACATTAAAATTGGGGAGTCCATCTCTACAAAGAGGCCAGTCATAAGTGGAGTCCCTCAGGGATCAGTCCATGGACTGCTGCTTTTTGGCATTTACTTCTCAGAAGTCAAGGTCTATGCCACTGGTCTCTGGCTGACTAAAATTGAGATGATTGTAGATTAGGAGCTGTTATTGAATTTCACACTGACACAAATTTTCTCCAGGAGGTGCTGGCACAGACAAACTGCTGGTGTCAGAGCCATGGACTAAAACTAAATGCCAAGAAATGCATAATAGTATCCTCTGGGAAGTCATCCATCTCTGGTAACTATCATATTGACAACACACCCCTTAGAGTTGACCCAGTAGTCAGGAACTTAGAGACACACATAGATAGTAATTTAGCCTTTGACCATTAAGCGTCTACAGTAATAAGGAAATCATTCTATGTTGAGCAACTTATAAACAAAGGTACAGCATCTAAGTCCAAGGAAGTCATTGTTCCACTCTATTCAGCATTCATCAGACCTATCAATGAGTACAATGCCCCCTTTGGTATGTACCTAACCAGGTATATCCAACATCTGGAATGTCCAGAGAGGTTCCTCACTAAAAGAATACAGGGCGTAAGTAATATGTCCTATGCAGACTGTCTCAAGGCCCTATCCTTGTATTCTATCTCCTATAGGCTTTTAAGTGAAGCTCTATGCCTGGCATACAGAGCTTTATCAGACTCCACTCTGATGGACCTGCTGCATATCCACAAAACAACCAGTGCCAAAATTACCCATTCTAAAGACTTAAACCTTGCCTGTGATAAAAATAGGACTTACTGCAGAGATAGGTATGTATCCCAAAAACTACCCCATCTATGAAACAGCCTCCCCATCCATGTGAAGCAGAGTTCCTCCCTAATGCAATTCAAGTGCAACTTGGACAATGCGATGGGAAACTAGAAATTCATCCCTGGTTTGGCACCTATGTCTCTAATGGACACAGGCAACCTGTAAATGGTTCATCTCCCAGGCCCATGCTTACACTTATGAAGTGTATCAGAACTTGTCAGAGATTTGGGGTGCATAACTAGGCTTAAAAAGGCCCTTGTGGTTGTTAGCTGAGTAAACACCTATGAACCTATAAACCTATAAGAAAGAAGGAAAGAAATACATTGGCAATGTTTGCCATCTTTGTTTAATATTATGTGAGTGCATGGATATCCTAACTACTTGCAATACTCCAATCATCCAGACATTTACTGTCAAATGAGAAAGGACCACTTTCATAACTTGTTTCTGTTGCATGTTCAGTATGACTTGATACAATGTCACATTATCAGTATATATATAAACACTTTTTTTCTTGTAAGCATATTTCTTTGTCTGTGGCAACTATGGGAAATACTTTTAAATTATTGTCCTCACTACCCTTGTTTGAATGTTTGAATCCATATGTGTTTCTGTTGCAAGAAAACAAAGTTGCTTAAACATGTTAACTGTACATTTAAAACATATGATTGATGTTTTTATTTTCCTTTTATCATTTCCTCTCAGTTTGGCATTGTGCTCCTCTCGGTGAAAGTGGCCAATAGCAGAGAACAGCATTTCACTGCCCAATGTAAAACCTGACAAATTTTAATTGAATTTCTATCAATAAGATAGCTGGCATTGTTATGCTTTCCTCAGCAGTGTGGACAGTACTGAGTGAAGAAATTCAGCATGGCACACTCCTATCTCTGTGGCATAATGTGAAAATGTATTTATTTAAGCAAGAAACATCTTTAATGAATTATAAACGTATGACATTGACAGTCACACATTTAGATAAATGAAAATAAACCATATTTACATATTTTCAGTTGGAAACATTATACATCACGTAAAATCTTCTAAACAGTCATTGCCAATCAAACATTACCTTTTTCAAAAGATCCCACATCCATTTCTTTTATCTCTGTTAATATATTCAATAGTTCTAGTAACATTAGTTTAGACTTTGATTTCTGTTTTATAACAATTGCTTTTCTGGCAACAATCAGAATTAAACTCAGTAAGCCCTTACTATGCCTAGATGATTCCAGTTCTGTATCACAGCTCAAAAAAATAATGTCCAGATGTTCATTGAGTTTATTGAAACAATACAGGTGACACAAGGCTTGAAACCTGTTCCCAGATCATTTTACTGAGGGAGGCCATAATAAATATTATACTCATTTTGGTGTATGAATGTGTTTGATGTGGAAACTCAAGTAAGGTCAGTTTTGACTAAAACAGACAGGCAGATAAGTCATTAGAAGTTATGTCAGTATTAATTGTGTGTGCTGTGTGAACAATGAAAGCATTTCTGCTGTTCCCTGTGCCCTTCTCTATTGTCATGGGATTAGCTAAGCACCTGATATTGCGACACATGCATGATAGTACTGATGTGACAAGGAGAAGTGAGAAGGCTGTATGCATCAGTGTAATGCAGTGCTAGCTGTGCACATTACTAGATATACACTGTGATTCATTCCATGCGTCTTCAAGTTGTTATTCCCAAAAGAGATGTTTGAATGTTTCTGAAAAATAATGCCTTTTGCAATTGCTTGCCACTTGGCAGCATGAAATTAACTGTCATAGCTTAAGGAAAAATGTAAAATAAAATTAGTTTAGGCTACTTTATTTGGATCAAGCCAACCTGTAGGCATTAAGCAGCCATCAGCACTCTAGATAGTATTCAGTGAAGAAAATATACCTGTTACACCTGGCACAAGGTGTAAATGTAGTGAAATTAGAGAAAAATGGACAACTGATGCATGTTCTAATCCACTTAACTAATAATATAAAAGAATGTGGTTGGAATGCATATGTAATCATATTTTGTGATGCCATTCTGTTGTTGTTTAAAAAGCAACTCTTGTCATTATTGTTAACAACGTCAGCTTTTGTCTGTCCATTTTTACATTACGTGTCATTAACTACAAGTCTGATAATATGCTCCACAACATACATTTCTGATGTTGCAATAACAAGTAAGAAGGATGAATGTGTCACTAGAATGCACTTCTTTCTCTAGTCATTGTTTAATATACATATTGATTGCATTTAATTTACTGTCAGCTTTTTTCTCTATCATGTATTTTTCAAATGTCTTTTCCATTTGTCCTCCACCCGGCAGAATGCAAAAATGGTTGACTGTCTAAGGGGGAAAAATGAAAAATTTAGTTTAGATTGCCTTATCTACAGCAAATATGCCTGGCATTATTGCATAGCTCTACACACCAAGGACAGTACTTGATGTAGAGAATCCACCTGACAGATTCCAATTCTGTCACACAAGGTGTAACTGAAGTGAACTGAAAGAAAGAAGGCACATGAAACATTGTTTAAATCCTCTATTGAGAGCCCATTTAAATGATTTAATATATGTAATATTTTTTATTATTAGTCATTTTGGTACTTTTCCGTTATCAGGGCAACAGTTCTAATGTGCTATAAAGGCTTATTCTTGTAGCATTTAGTTGCTTACTCTGTTTCTTACAACATTTGCATGTTTCAGAAGCAGAATAACTGTTTTATGCAACTATTACATAACATATAGGCAATAATTTTACCCTAAAATCTCAGGACATTTGCCATTTTTACAATTTTGTTGCAGGACACAACTGCCCAAAGAGGGACTGTCCCTCGCAAAGTGGGACAGGTGGTAACCCTAAGCTCCTAAAGAGGAATAGTTGAGATGAAGTCCACTACACAAAGACTCATTAACATTGATCATTGATCCTTTCACACAGCAACCCAAAACTTAAAACCTTTCCGATAAATGACATAATTTACATTCAGTACAGTAAATTCATGTCTTTTCTGTGGAGTTGTAAAGTCTATAGAGGAAGAACTCTTTCATCTCTTTTTGGCATAATAATAGTATTTAATGAATTACATTTTAAACAATACATAAAATGATTTATATTGCGATGCGAGAACAATTTTTCTACCTGCAGCTTTCTGAGGTTAGTACTATTTACAAAACTTTGAACGCTCATTTCCACCTTCTACGATAAACTATATGCTGCCCGTATTTACAATTAATGTAGTGTTACAGTTGTCATGGTGGCGCCTGGTTTTATAAAACAGTCATACGTTTTATACAGTCCCACATTCTTGTTAGCTGAATAGTATATTTATATACAGTGTTTCACATAATCGTAGCCCAGAAGTTCTGTATATCTGACTGGGAAAACCGTACATGATAGTGGTGTTGCCTGAATAGCTATCGCCCTCCGTCTCCAAAATGTGGGACATTTCTTCTTATAATGTGTAAGCAATACTAACAGCTGAAATCAAGAAGCTCATGGGATGATTAAAATGTGCTACTGTATACTTATTACTTATAACTTTTCCCTGCTTTAGAACTGTTGACCTAATAATGGAAAAGTACCGTCATTTTAATTTGCATTTGCTCTCTGCTTGGCAGCACAAAAACATGGTTCATTACCTAAGGAAAAACATAGAAAATTGAGTTTATGTTGCCTTATGTAGACCAGTCAGGCTTTCCTTAGCACTCTGTACTGTACCGAGTGGAGAAATGTAGGATCTTACTTGACCTCTATCTGTAGCACAAGGTGTAAGTGCAGTGAGCTTAGATAAAGAACACAGCTAATTAATGATTTAAAGATGCTTTTGGAATGGATGTAAGAGTCTCATTTGTCACCACATTTTGATTAGGACTATAGCAATAAAGAAAATATATAATGTTAAACATGTTTCTTGCAAGCAATGTATCAGTAATGCTTATATAAATAAACTTTTATATTTGGCATATATCATTAATGTTTCACATATAACCTCAAACGCATGTGTATTCATTTTCTTAAACCTGACAATGACAACATTTAATATAAAATTCACTTGGATATGTATGATGGACAGAATCATTTTGTTATAATTACTATGACTTATCACATATTCAAACTGTTTTTAGGACAGTTATGTCTTGTGAAGTATGTGTGTAACAAACACTAACCTGTATTACTCAGCTCTTCAACTGCATCCACCTGAAATATATTTACGAACAGAGATACTTATGTTTACATAGGAAGGCAGTCCCAGGACTAATTAAAATCACACACATCCATACCTCTCTGAAGTGTATCTCCATTCATTTCCAAATCAGATTAATTGTAATTTCACTACTTGAAAAGTAGTTCTTCTGTGGCAGTGACAATCGATAAGCTAGCTTTCCAATATTTCCATGTTTTATCATACATTAATTGTGTGGTGAGTCTGCAAAGTCATGAAACTGTGCTCACAATTGTACATTTATGTTGTGAAGAAGTGGATAGCTATGGTGGTGTCCCTTGGCCCTCCTGCAAATTCTTGCATTCTTTCCTCTCTGCCCTACCTTCAGCTTGCCAACCCCATTTTCACCACTGTTCTATCTTCATTTTTCACACATTTAATCTGGTCATGAAATAAATTCACATGCAATACGCATGGACAGAAATGGTCTATTGAAAAACCTTTTGTTTATGTGCTCAGAATATATAGCACAGCAATACTGAATGACAGTGAATGCTGTCTAGCTTCATATTGCAAAAGCTGATGATTTCAATGTAAACCGCAGTTGTCAGGTTACAGAATAAACGCAGTGTAAACGAAGTACTATAGAAAGTTAATGTGACAGTTCTTGGGGTGTTGGATTTAATAAAGTAAGAGTTTACT
This sequence comes from Protopterus annectens, assembly GCF_019279795.1. Lineage (NCBI taxonomy): Eukaryota > Metazoa > Chordata > Ceratodontiformes > Protopteridae > Protopterus > Protopterus annectens. The sequence goes on from NC_056735.1 coordinate 1,995,849,938, forward strand.
TAATACATCATTATCCTGTCGCTGCATTAATGTGCCTGCTACCTACTGTGAAACTGGTCTTTTACAGATCTTTGTATGAAAGTTAGCACAGAGCAACACAGAGTACGTGTAAATTCACATTCTAAGTCCAAAACATCAATATATTATTATGCATGAGCTAAGACTTTGGCATCAGCAGAGCAGCTCAGCTCATCAGTACTGTAAGTGCAATACAAAAAAAAAGAAAAAGAAAATCAAATAATTATGTTTTTGGTATGAGAAATATTTGTATGTCTATACTACTTTTGTCAACAGGCGATCTTCATTTCAGAATGAACTTGACT